>NC_088202.1:27266212-27566212 GCF_037126465.1 Ornithodoros turicata | reverse complement strand
ATGGGACTGTCTGCATAATATTTCACCTGTCGACTGTTTCCTTGGTTATGGCTATAAATTGACTTTTTATGATTATGCCTCCTGCATGCAGTACTATGGGATGGTATGAACTACCTGCATGATTTTTGACTTGATATCACTATTTCATTGTTTACTGCTATATAAGATGACCTTTTATCACTAAGCCTACTCTATGCACTACTATGAGACTAGCTGCGTCATTTATGACCTGTTATCACTATTTACTTGTTTATGACTATAAATTGACTTTTTATGACTATGCGAACGTTATGCACTACTATACGATTGTATGGGACTACCTGCATGATTTATGACTTATTTTGACTATTTCCTTGTTCATAGTTATAAATTGACTTTTTGTGACTATTACTGTTCCATGCACTACTATGTGATAATATGGGACTATGTGCATGATTTATTACCTGTTCTGTCTATTTTCTTGTTTATGGCTATAGATTGATTTTTTATGACTATGCCTTCTTTATATGCACTACTATGGGATGGTGTGGGACTTCCTTCATGATTTATTACTTGTTTTGACTATTCCCTTGTTTACGGTCATAAATTGCCTTCCTTGCGACTATTACTGGTCTATGCACTACAATGGGATAGTATGGGACTACCTGCATGGTTTGACCTGATATGACTATTTCCTTGTTTACGGCTATAAATTGACTTTTTATGACTACGACTGCTCTATGCATTACAATGGGATAGTATGGAACTACCGGTGTGATTTATTACCTGTTTTGACTATTTCCTTGTTCATAGCCATAAATTGACATTTTTGTGACTATTACTGCTCTATGCACTACAATGTGATGGTATGGGACTACCTGCATGATTTATTACCTGTTTTGACTATTTCCTTGTTGACGGCTACAAAGTAATTCTTTATGACTATGACTGCTCTATGCGCTACTATTGTATACTACGGGGCTATGGGATATGTGACATAAACAGACAAACACAACACAAGGCTTAGTTGCCTGGGAACGAGAACATTTGAAATATGCATTCATCGAAAAAGCCTGATAATGGAGGCTTTTGAACCACACGTATTACTTGTCGTAAATAACGAGCTTCAAAACGAGCAGGAAAACGGGGCAATTGGTAAGTGCTTACCGTCTAACAACACCGCTAAATAAGGCATTCAAAAACAAGGGGCGACACTGTGATCAGGAAAAGATTTATTTTCTTTTACTATACAAACAGGCTGTCTGGGCATCTCACATGTCACGGCCGTTCACAGCGTCGTCTAGGTACATGAAGTGATTGCGGTCGTAGGCCGCACAGTCTGAACGTTGAATTTTCCTCATTGCTTCTTCCGCAACCTGAAGCAATATGTTGCGACGGTATTCTCTTATAGTAATACAGTCGACCCCCGTTTATCCGGACGGTGCCGTTCCCGGCGAAATCGTCCGGATACCGGGGCATCCGGATAAATGAAACGACCGAATAGAAACGTCCTACAGAGCACGGTTTAATCAAAACACAGAAATCTCGTCAACGACAGTGTAGGCACTCGATTCCTGCAAACTTTTGCTAATTGCATAGAGTTGAGGCACGCTGTTGCGCTGCTCGAAGAATGTCAGTGCGGACGCAAAGTGTCAATGTCGGAGCCTTGTTTCTCACTGGCGTCATCTGCACCGTCTTGCTGCATATCATCGGAGGCAACAGCAGCAATCACATCGTCATCAGTCATAGCTGCACACGCGTCATCATCCTCATCAACGTCAACGTAGTCAGAAACCGCAGCATCATCTACGGCAGTCGCAGTGAGCCTCTGCATCAGGGACCGCAGCTCAGCTAGGGGAATGTCTTCATCGGCCAACGGGCCGTAAGCAGCAGGCCCTCAGGTTGGAGTTTTCCCCTCTAGAACCGGACAGTTGCTCGAGATATTTCCAAATGGCTCGACTGGTCAACATGACCCAACGCACACAAATAGAAAAGGGGGTCATCGTGCACGGTTGTCTCCCCTACGGAGGAATGTAGGTCCCTGACGTGTGACAGGAATAACCCCAACACAGGGAAAACGGTGACGAAGCGGGGTCAGCGTCTCCTCTTACTCACTGTAGTCCGGATAACTGAAGCTGGATTACAAGAATTTTCGGCTTTCGTTCCGTGGAATTCTTGTCCGAGTCCGGAAGCTGAAGTCCGGGTAAACGAGAACAAAATACATGGACGAAAATCCGTTCCCGTGCCTTTTGTCCGGATACCGCGGGATCCGGATAAATGAAGTCCGGATAAACGGGGGTCGACTGTATATTGCGGCCTTGGAAGAATTTCGTCCTGCCTTTCAGTGAGGAGGGACTTTACTCCAAGTTTAAATTTAGAAAACACTTCCTTAATAGGGTTGAGAAACGGGCTCTAAGGGGGCAGATACTTTGTAGAGTGTCGTGTGCTCAAGCTCGCGTCGTGCACACGTTTGTGTGCAGGTGCGTTATCCATGAGAAAGACAGCTTCTTCATTCGGCTCGGACTCTTCCGCAAGGCGCGACGCCTCTGCTATAAATTCTTTATACGTCTGCCACGAAACTTTGTCCACAATTTGCCTGTGCAAGAGACCGCCCGATGACATACAAGCAATCAAGTTGATATTCGCACCTTTCGATCCTACTCTTCGGCCCACAGCTTTTGTTCCCCGTTGCGAGCGCCCGTAGCTTCTGCTACACCATATATTAAAGTTTGTTTCATCTACATAGTAACGGAGCAGCTGTCAACCATCCCTTTGCCAAGTTGCGTATTGTTTCCTATGTTCTTTGACGTCAGGACGGTATCCATCGACAGGTTGACACGAGAGTAGCTTTATGGTCTAACCATGACTATCTAAAAGCCTGTTCACGGACGATGTGCTGATGGTGACCGCGGGGCATTGCTGCGTTACGATGCCACGGATTTGTACCAAAGTCAAGCTTGCGTTCTCGTCTACTATTACCTTCAACTTACGCACTATCTCATCACCATACCTCGTAATGGCCCCACCTCTTGTCTTTGTTTCCTCTCTGTCCGTGATCACAATTCAACGGGCGGTCTTTATATTCACTTCGAGCATCTCGGCCAGCTGAATTAGGTCACCACCGCGCCTTGCGCAGCGAATGATCCTCCATCGATCTTGGGGGGACACGCGTTTTTTTTTTCTTCTGGTGTCTCCATGCTGCTCTCGCGGAGGCCCTCATGCATTTCTGCCTGGTGCATTCATTCCGGTTCCGGGATCCACACCGATTGATCTCAAAGTGAAATGCAGCACGACCGTGTGGTTCGCTGCATGCGCGCCTGCAGATCGTCGTCTGCTACGTTATCCTCAATCTGTCGTCTGCTTTCGTAGACGACGTCGATTACATATACTCTCAGTTTGTGGTGAATATTTTATGAGGTAAAGAGAAAATGCAGATGTCTCAGGCAAAAGTGACTGGTATTGGCCGATTGTAAGTTTTCGGCCTCCTGCAAAGACGCAGACGACGGTCAGTAACGAGGAAGCAGCCGAGAGGCAAGGTAGCAGACGGCGCTGCGATGCGAGGTAACATCTCATTACGGCCGAAGATTCATTACGGCCAAAGTCTCATTACGGCCGAAAGTCTCATTACGGCCGAAAATCCTTTAATCCCAAAGTGTCTCGTTACGGCCAAATCTCATTACGGCCGAAGGTAGTCTCATTTCGGCCGAAGATGTTTCATCACGGCCAAAAAGAAAAAAGAAGCATCCACTATATTAGCAATCGCTGTGTTTTATGCTTCCCAAAGTGTGTCCGAGGTGGTGTGTCCCCACGGCTTGTGTCACACACAATGGTTCATGCACACAATATTGGGACAGTGTTTCATGCATCCCTCATGAAAAATGTTTTTATTGTCATACTGTGTCACATGATATTTGTATGTGTTACGCCATTTTGTCTCAGTATTCGAGCAACATCCTACTCGTTGGTTCTGTGAGCAAACTGTGAGTCTGTGTGTTCTGAAAAGTTACTCCACAAGGGAACCCACTGGGAGCTCCAGGAGCCACATGACCTATGACCATGATCTTTTCCCCCACTTGCTGCCTTCTACAATTTACGTCCACCTGAAATAAAAAAAGTATATAGGATGCTGAACAAAACGACATATGCTCTTGTTTGATGATGACCACAAAACATGTGCTGTCAAGCAGACTTTTTTTTATATATTCAAAACATATTCAAGAATTATGGACAACAATGACAATTATGTCATAACTGAAATAAAAAAAAGTATATAAGGTGCTGAACAAAACGACATATGCTTTTGTTTGATGATGACCGCAAGACATATGCTGTCAAGCAGACTTTTTTTTTCCATATATTCAAAACATATTCAAGAATTATGGACAACAATGACAATTACGTCATAATGATGCAGTTGCATAGCCAGGAAAATATTTCAGGAGGTGTTTTATGAGGCTTTACATGGGGTGGAGGAGTCCCCCTCGTCAGTGCTTTATCCAGACCCCCCCTACACCCCCCAAATGTTCAGTGACACCCCCGAACTTTTTTTGACTGTGCACCCCCTACAGGGGGTGCCCTTGCAATTCCAGCTTCAGACACATCTGTAATGATATGTTGGGCTGTAATGACGCAACTATAGTGATGACCTCCATCCCCAATTTTTTCCAACACCCCTCTCGTGCTTGGGATTCTGGATAAACCGCTGACCCTCGTTCATTTTCGTGGAGCACTACATTAGTGCTTATGCCACTGCGCTGATGTCACAATGTTATAAGCGTGTGCCACTCTGGGCATTCGGAATTCCTCTAAGCTACAATATGTAAATTCAGAATCAGTAAATCCGAAGGGTAAGCATCAGATGTTACCTGCAGGCTTCATGCTGAAACGCGTGTGCGCAAACCACTTCCGCCGTGGAGGGCGACGTCGTTAGTGTAATCATACACGCAGGACAATTGCGGGCATATGGAGTAGTGGCAGCAACCTGAAAACGATACATTTTCTCGTTATATATGAGTAATCAAAAATATACCTTCCCACATGTTTCGTTTTGTCGTTTGTAAGGAGCGCTAGTAAGGGAACAACACTTGGTTGGTCACATGCAAGCCACAACGCGAGAGGTGCCGATATTTCGATTACGCGATCAAAAATTAAAAGTCTAGAACCATGCACACTTCCTATGCAACTACCTCCCTAGCATCGTGAGACACGACACGCATGTATTCAGTGTCACAGTGTAATGTGAAATGATACGCAGGAATCAAAAAGATGCCAACATACCTGTAATCCATAACTTTGCTTCGTTTCTGGCAGCTACCATGAAGTGCAATGCACAATATACAAGTTTCGTTTCGCCATGCTGCACATTTCGCAAGCGTGACGCAATCCCACGTGACCTCGTTTTGATCAGTGAAAATAACTCGCGTCATGGACATGTATGTTCATCTCAGCGCTAATCACGTTTTGCATGCTATAGAGGGAGGGGGGGGGTCAATACTCTTCCTTTCGTGTTTTGATATCTTATTATTTTGCTATACTCTCACGCTCTCAACTTCGGATGGTGTCTAGCAACGTTGGGTATCTCGTTTCTTGTGTTAGCGAGCCGTTGTAGTTTACGACGTGTTTATATCTATCGATTTGTAGTGCTGTAAAGTGCAAATGAGCGGACTTAAGCGGCTCTTTATTTTCCGTCGTTGTCTTTCGAGCAGCGCGTGTTGTTCCGGTGAAAATTGAGTTGAATGAATCGTCACAGTCCCAACTTATATCGCGCAGTGTTGACCAAGGCCGAGAAGCACAAATTCTGGTGAGTTATGCTTTCGTAGACTGTCTGGCTTAGCAGTGTGTTATCGACACATAGTTGCATTCTCATACGAGTAATTTGACTGAATCAAAACAGCCGAAGTGCCTGTAATAGATGTAGCTCGGTATGTGTTAGTAGATATGCACCGTTTGTAGTTCGTTGCGCGTTTAGGAACAACAAATTCATTCGAAGTTAAGACACCGATAATGCCGCACGGTACAGCAGATTTATCATTGTGAGCCATATTTCATTTGTTAAAATTTGTCGTCATATTTGTTCAAAAATAAAAGCACAAGTCGGCATACTTGAATTGATCTCCTCGAATTGCTTACCACGAACATCTGCAAATGTTGCGCAGGCTTTTGCACCGTACTAAGCGCAACAGCATATCTGATTAGAATAAATATTTCAAGAGGAAGTCATTTAAGTACATTGTTATTTATAGCCATTTTCCATTCCAGTCATGTTATGTGGCCACGCGAAGGATTCCCAAAAAGAAAAACAACAACAACATGGCTAATAGGATGTTGCTGCCCAGGGAGTCTTGGCTGAAGAGGTGAGCTGTTAAGATTACCAATGTATCATACGGTTCTGTTGTGAAGTGAAAAATTCTGTAATAGTGCACGAGTGTTAATTCGTGCACTACTTTTAGAAGAAGAAATTAAAAAAGGAAAGTCATGCATGCATCATTTCATGAATTGTAATGTATCACTGTTTCATATTCACATGTTTCCATTAAGTGAATGAACTAATGCAACTAAATTCATCTCATGGTCATGCATTGTGTTTACCTGGAAGTCACATTCTTAAGGCTTGTCATTTTTTTGTCTAGATGAAGATTTGTTAGCCTTGTATGAAATAACAGACGCATATCAACATGTATGCAGCTTGTGCACATTAAAACCAGCCATGTAGAGTCAAATGCCTTCTTTTTTAAATATTCTAGCCTATTCACGGTTGCTCTTGGCTTCTTGCAGGTCTACTCATTCCAGAAGCAAGAATTGTACCATTGTAAAGCGAATGGAAATAAACTGACGTCGACTGAGATATGTGTTCCTTCTTGGCCAGTGACTGTAGGACGAATCCAAAAAACGTCACAACAAAGCAGATGTTCATCTAGCTCTCCACAAGTAGCTAACTCCACATTAGTAGCCTGCTGCTTCACAGCAACATCAACACTACCTTTGGGGTGTACACATTACACAATATGCTGCATTGAGCTGTGGTATGATAACATACTGGCACACCGCGTGGTTTATACACTCTGGAATGTATATCCATACCTGGCTGCAACATTGCATGTCAATGCACGTTACAATACACATTTTGACTTTTGGCCGTTATGAGACATCTTTGGCCGTAATGAGACACTTGGGGATTAAAGGATTATCGGCCGTATTGAGGCTTTCAGCCGACATCGGCAGTTAAATCTCTCCCGGACCTACAACCAGACAACAACGTGAGAGTGTTCAGGGTTTATTCTCCTCGTTCCGAGTCCAGGCTCGAACTGCCAGTCCGTTCCTCAGTTCTCTTCCTCGTCACCTCGCCACGAGCAGTCCGTCGATGCCAATGCCTCGTCGTCGTTGCTGTTTCCCGGAGCCGACAACATGACACCTCCCTCCTTTCGAGTATGAAACCGTGTCCACGTTTCATGCGTGCTGATGAAGGCTGGCGAATACACATGAGGCGCACGAGACACTGCGGACTTAGAGACGACATGACCCTGAACCGGTTAGCACCTCAACTGATACGTTCCACGAACGACCAGTATATAATGTACATAAAGTTAAACCCCAAGAAGCAAAAGCAAAACACAGTTGACATTAACGTTATACTAAAATCCCGCAACCGTCCCGAGCAGGGAGCACGCGTTATTTCCTACAATTGAACCCTCGACCACTGCATACATTTCTCCAACCCTCGGCCCAATCAAGTGCACGACCTCGACAAGAAATCTGCAGCTACATTGTCCTTTCCCCGAATACCCAAGTGTCCAGCCGCCCGGGTGCCCGCACGACTGCGCACGCCTCGCGCTCGATCGTCGCCCACCTGAAACTGCCTAAGCCTGGTAATGGAGTATTTCTATCCTTCCAGACCTATTCCCTCTCTAAAATCTGACTGCTTGTGGACATGAAATATCTCCGAACTCAAATGTACTGACATGCTTCCGTCCAACCACCTCACGATCCTGGCATTACCCCGCGGCCTTCGATTTTCCATCTTGCAGTCGTCACAACGCCACCGTACCGTATTTTCAAGCTTGAGCCTAGCTCGTTCTGTGTCCAGTACTTCGTACCCTTCAGCTGCTTTGACGTACCGCCATGGGTCGTACGCTTTTGCTGTTAAGGCTCTAAGAGGAATCACTTCGGCCCAACGTGTGCAGAGGTCTACTAGGCACAAGGCGTAACGATGACCTCTCGCGGATGCCGGTTCCAGCGGGCCTATGCAGTCTATATACACGATTTGAAACGGTTGTTCCGGTCTGGTGAGCGGGGTGATTGGAACACGATCCGATACGCGGGGGTGGGCAAACGTCTGACACATATGACAGCTCGCGCAATATTTGTTCACATCTGCTACTAGCGTTGGCCAATAGAAGGAACTCCTTATTCGGGCTCGCGTTTTCTTTCCTGATAAATGGCCTCCAATCGGCCTGTCATGCGCTAACTCTAAGACTGTCTCCCTCCGAGACTGTGGTCTTTTACCATTGACATCTTCCATATGAAAGAGCACTCCATTCTCAATGAGCATGCCGTGGATCTTGCTTCGGGCCTGCTCCCACGCGTCCGAAAGGGACGTGTCTTCCCGTTGCTCCCTGGCAAACTGTAAATCTGAGGGTTCTGCACATTCGCCCGTTACCCCTACACTGTTTGCTCCTACAACTGCGCCGGCTTCCCTTGACTCCTCCGCTACGCTGTCTTCCAATTCTACGTGCTCACCCATCGTGGTCATCCCTGCACCTGCATCCACCTGGCGTTCTATAGCGAACATCTCTTCCGCTTCAGATTTGGCCCTTCGGACAGCCCTGGTGAGCTCCTCGTAATCTTGAGGCGTGATCAGGGCACCGACGTCATCCGACAACTCACTAGTAATCGCACATAAGATCCTACACTGAGGAGAAACTCCCACTCCCCTATTCTCCCCTTTCAGCGCGATATCCAAATATCGCAGTTCTGCCTCAACCGGAGCTCCGAAAGCACCCTTTAACTGTACAACACCCCCCGCTTGTGCCCAACACTTCGCTGGTAGATCTCTCGGGTGCACCACCGTTACATCCGCGCCGGAGTCTACTCTGGCTGTGACCGCTCTACCTTCTATGGCAATGTCCACCCAGTCCGCACGATCCCGCACTGTTCCGTCTGTACCCTGGAACCCGACCTTTGCGACTAACCTCCGTGGACCATCCGCTCGGGATAGAGACCGTTGCCCCTCCGATCCCCGCTGAAGCTCTGGGCAAGCCCTACGCATGTGGCCGGACCTCCCGCAATGGAAACAGCGTCTCGGGTTCCCATCGTCACTGTCCCCTGTCCTACGTGGTCGTGCGGTATCCCTGTCCGCCCTAACATGGCCGTTCTGATAACCTCGCGTGACCCCACCGCGTCTTCTCGCATCAGCTACATCCTGCCACGACTCCTCGAAATTTTCTGCGGCTGAAACCAGTTCCCTAGGACGTAACCACTGATTTACTTCACCCTGCAAAACACTTTGCATTTCCTCAGACATTTCCTCCTTCAGTCTGTCTGATATCATCAGTTTCCTGAGGTCATCCAGCGTCTGAACGCCTCGACTGTCCAAGTAATACCTCAACAACGTCTCTACTCTAGTGGCAAACTGATTCCAAGACTCGTCCGTAGTCTTCGTAGCGCTGTTAAATAACCGCTTGTACGTGTTCGCCGTTAGCCTTAACTCTAAGAATTAACGTCTTCAACTGCCCATAGGTTAGGATTTCTGTGACCGTCTGGGAAGCCACGAAAGCTCGCATCCGCTCATTCAAGAAAGGGAGGATCACAGCGCCCTGCACAGACTCAGGAATTTCCAGGGAATTACATAACGCGTCAGCACTCCGAAACCATGCTGGCACCAAGGCATCCAGATCGGGCATCGGGGGCAAGGTAGCCCGTAGTTCTGCTGCGTACTCGCCCATGCGCCTTCGCGTACCTCCAGCCGCGCTTTCCCCACGAGCCTGCACCTCTGTCTGCACTGTCGCCAACCTTAACCTTTGCAACTCAATCTGCAACCTAAGCGCCTCCAAGTCCCTTCGATCCGCCCCCAGATCAGCGGTCGCGTTCACCATCTCACCACTACTCTGCCTCACAGGGTCTCCGCGCATGCTGTCCTGCTCAGAGTCGGTCACCCCTTCCATATGTCCAGGAGACAATGGAGTCTGCTGTGCCCCATCCGGCGCGAGATCTCTACCCTGTTCTGCCCTTTCCATCCCCCTCGTCCTCACCATTGACCTGGTCCTTCGGGAGAAAATCAATTGAGGTTCTCACCCGTCCCTGGACTCGCCACCTGTCCTCCACTGCAAGAATTCTGCTGCAGCAGCCGATGCCACGCAGCCCACGGTGGTTGCCGTTGCCTTAGCTCGGTAGGCCAGGAGTCCGATCCGCCGAGCTGCCGCTCCTTCGGAGTGGTCCGAGTAGTGACGTAGGATGGCCGGAACACTCTGTCCTGCCAGGAGCGTGACGCTGGGTGATCCTGTCGGGATCCTGTCGACCGCGCCAGTTAAATCTCTCCCGGACCTACAACCAGACAACAACGTGAGAGTGTTCAGGGTTTATTCTCCTCGTTCCGAGTCCAGGCTCGAACTGCCAGTCCGTTCCTCAGTTCTCTTCCTCGTCACCTCGCCACGAGCAGTCCGTCGATGCCAATGCCTCGTCGTCGTTGCTGTTTCCCGGAGCCGACAACATGACATCGGCCGTAATGAGATACAATCGCGATGCGATACGTCTGCGCGTACGTGGACCTTGTTTCCTGCTTCGGTGCTTCGGAATTCTCGCATTTTTTCTTTGACAGCAATAGCTGTGAAGTGGCGGTATCAAGCGCGGCACACCCTCAAGTCGGCGGAAGAGCGTCTGAAGTACTCAAGTTCAGTATGTTGAACCAAGAGCAGAGGAGACTCCGCCTCTTGGATGCCGGCCAGTAGGAGGAGGAGGAAGGCGGACACTTCGCAAGCCTCTGTTCTCTCCTGAGAGATGGCGCAGCGTTAGCGTCGGGATGTGTAACCAGCAGTCGGCTGCTTCTTGCGGCTTCTAGACCTACAGGTTGACCCGCAGCCCAACGTTGGCGCTTGGTAGTGACACGGGTATGTGACCAGCAGTGGATGGCTTTTTGTGGCAACTGGACCTTGAGGCTGACCGGCGTGACCGTAATTTCGATGTGCTTTTCAATGCTAGGAAACGGCATAATATGTCTTTTTTTCTCTATTTAGCACGGTATATCGACAAGGGATTAGACCAACTGAAAACACTGATACAAACTTTTAGCGAATATTACATCTTTCAGCGTATAGTTGAGCCCTCAAGCTTCGGTGATATTAATCCCATGTGCATTTTAGACCGGGGTAACCCCTCAAGCAGGCACTGGCCATGGCTATAGATTGGCAATCGTATGTCGAAGGTGTGGCCAGCACGTCGCTTGGCCAACAAAGCAACTTTTTAATTATATCAACAATTGGCCAGCCAATGACAGGTGAAAGCTTATCGACCATGCATGGTACACACACTTAGTCGTGACGCTGCCCACTTCCAGCGTGGCCAACTTCGACGAGCAGTTTTTCATCTTCACAACCACCACCAGCACACACACGTTTGCCAAAATATAGCCAAACTCATACTGATCTACAAAACATATCTCATGGAGATAAAAAGCCTGGTGAGCAGTTGTCAAGATTCATTTGAGAGCGTTAGGTGTTTCCATCGTTCGCATGCCGCTGGCTGCGCTAAGCGCACGCCTACTTTTCAAGCAACAGAGTAAACAGACTGGTTTTGCATCCCGCTCCGGTAATCACATTAGGCACGACAGCATGAATTAATAACACATTATTTGACTGGAAAATATGTCATTAAATTTGTTTAGTATACGTGACTGTTTGTAGATGCACGGATTAATTGCACATAAGCATCCTCGTCATCGTTACAAGTGTTGTACGTCCCGCTATACGCTTGATGAACGTGCTCCAACAGTCTGTTCATAGAGGCCAACGTTGCACGCCGATGTGCCCGATGCCTATGTGAGAATGGTGGTGTATATGGCACTCACGCTAGCCAAGCTAAAGCGAGGAGGCAGTGGCGCTGAAGTGCTAAGAGTCAGCCATTCATCTGCTTCCCAAGCTGAAGGAAAGGAAACAGTGTGTGATCAAAAGCAACAAGGAGACCCATATTTTACATGCGAATACAAACATGGCGAATATATTTGAGCAGTTGGCCATCCAAATGAAATCCGATCTTTGGTAATTTTCGCGAAATGAACCAAATCCAAACCGGAAATGTGCTATACAGCCCAACTTGTTCCATGTATGGCAACTTTGGCCTGCCAAATTTTGCGCAACTTTGAACTACATTTGGCATGTCACTTGGGCTAGATGTTCCAATGTTCCAAAACTATAACATTCCATTTTGCAGTGAACAAAATATCCACCACGTTATTCCTTGCGTACGCAGGCGAGGTCGTACGATATTCCATAGCTCAGTAATTAAGAAAATCCAACGTTCGGACTGTGAACGGCCGTTACATGTGAGATATCAGGACAGTCTTCTTGTATACTGAAAGATAACAGTCTCCTGGTCAGTGTCGCTCCTTGTTATTGAATGCCTTGTCATCTTGCAAGGTTATTAGTCGGCGATCACTTACCTAGTGGTCCACTTTAAGACTTGTACGTATTTGGAGTATTGTATTTAAAATACCATATTTTAAATACAATTTGCGGTATTTTGGTGCTCTACTCAATACTTTTTGTTTTGTGTATTTGTACTCTATTTAAAATACATTTTATGGTATTTTCTACTCAATACTCTAATTACATATTTTGGATCTCCGTCTCAAACTTTCTGTGTCTCGTCTTTCCATTATCTTGCTTGTCCAGTGGAAATTACCTGAGTCCCTCACACTTGACCTGGACATTGGCCCTTCTTGGAAGTATCCATTTAGAGATTCTGCCCCGGCTGTCCTAATCCTTGGCCAGTGAGGGTTCTATTATGTGTGCCCTGACGCCGTGACGCCGAATTCTGACCTCGCTGAGCGGGGACCTGCTAGAATTTTGCTTTGTTCGGGGTCACATATACTTAGTGCAGTTATGTGGTATCGCTTTGTCATCTTTTTGGGACTTCTGTTTAGATGACTCCGGTCACACAGCGGCGGCTTGCGCTAGTGCGCGGGGTTTTGATGATTCATGCCACATAGCGACGACTTGCCGCATTGACCAGTGACTTTTTGCGTTCAAGGATAAATACTATCTTAACTGTATTTCAAGTACTTTTCGAAGTATTTTGTACTCTATCTTAATTACTTTAATTTTCATGTATCTATACTCTATCTTAATTACATTCTAACGTTAGTATTTATTATCTTATCTTAAATACATTTTTGAGTATCTTGTACATGTCTGTCCACTTTTCAACCCTATTAATTTCATTGTTTCATTTCACTACAGTGTACTATGCTGCACGTAGTTCATAATTTTCCCCTTCCTAATATGCTCTCAGGCATCCGTATTCGGATAAGACCCGCGTTTTCGAATGTAGCAATGCCATTCGGGAAATACTCTGACGGAGGTCATTTCATCGCCTCCTTTGTCAGGAAGCCCTTGGAGAAAGCACCAGAGGTGTATGCGTCTGTAACTGTCTCTTCTGCTTGAGGTAGACGTATTTGTGTCATTTTTGTCTTGAAGGGTTGAAAAGTTAAAAGGATCAAAACGGTCGCTCTGGGGAAGATGACCTCTGCACTGTTGGAGTTTCCTTGAGAATATATTTTGCTAAGCCGTTGCTTCTTCGTAGTTTGTGAAGCGTCCGCTAATGGAGCTGTATTATCGTTTTGTGAACTTTAATTGCTAAGAGTTTTAGTGATGTTAATGAGGGGAAGTGAAATGTTATGGATGGAATTGTCTGGGCTGTACTAATGTTCGAATGATCATATCAGGGTTTGGGGAATCGAGTCTTCCGTTTGGTATTCCGATCTTGAGAGATCTGGAGATTCAAGAAAGTCCAGGAAGAGATGGTCAGTCTCGACCTTCGGTAATGTACTTACGCAGACCTGCCAAGTCTCCCGTATTGTCCGGGAGACTCCCGAATTTCTTTCAATCTTCCGATTTTACGAGCGCTATGTGAAATCGCCCGGAAAACGGTCCCGTTATCAGTGCTTTTTCTTTTTCAATCAGCCCGCGTCTGTAGCAACATCGTAATCCTGGACATTTACAAATATTGCAAAGAGCAATAAAGAGACATCGGCTGTTAAAGGAATAGTCGCATCCGGAAGCGTGTTCCGGAACTGTTATGGTCACGTTCCCTGTCGTTCATAATGTACGCCGGCAAATTTTCTCCGCAGAAATCCACTTGGTTGACTAAGAAACGATTTTTAAATGTTCGCGCTTCCGGCGCGCACGGCAATCCCCGCAAGGCGCCGACACTGGATGACGTCACCCGGATAAACCAACCATCAGGAGGCGCTCCTTCCCGCCGGAGTTCGGTGTTGTGTCTGAGCGTGCGTCTGACCCTTTTCCTTGTTGTCTTGTCGCGTTTGCTTTGAAGTACTTTGAACCACAGCGTGTGCCCTAGGATTTCACGCCGTTGACGTGCGATGTCACAGTCAGGAAATCGGTGCTACGTGCCCGGGTGCACAAAGACTTATAACGTGAATCCCGAGCTTACATTTCACCGACCTCGCAATGGCGAGACGAAACGAAAGTGGGAGGCAGCGATCGCCAGCCACTACTGTGGTGTGGCCCAAGGATTGAATGTTTCACGCGTCGGTTCCTGTCATTTCGCCGACGACGCCTATTTTGATGAAGATGTATTGCAAGTTCGGCTCGGGCTACGGCAGAAACGGAAGCGGCTGAAGATTGACGCCGTGCCTACCATATTCGATCAGGAACAAGGGCAGGAACCAGTAACGGAGGTAAGTGACAATCCTGCGTGGTCACAGTTACGCTGCGATGAAAAATATCAGTTGTCACAGTAAACATCATCGCGAACACCTCGCCTCGCCGCCGACTGTAACGTCACACCGGCTACTAATGTACACAAATTATTACAATGATTGCAGCATCCTGACGCAATAGTACGCGTACTCTCGAGAAAAAAGATTGGTGTGTTGTTGCTGTGCTAATGGTCGCCTGTATTATGCAGGAGTAATAACGTAACACTCCCACATGACAGCGTTATTCTAACGTTATTGCAGCTAGTGGATGTTTCTGCAGTTCATAGTGTAAGCCTGATGGCAGCATTCAGGGATGTGAAAACATCGCAATCTGTGTTTGGCTACGTCCGAGACACTTCACGTTGCATCAGTATTCGACTGCAGCCTTGTTGCTAATTTCTGGCTCTATTTCAGGCGGCAGCAAGCACATCAACGGAATCAACTGGATTTGGTATGTTTTGTCAAGCCACGAAAATATTGGAATTCTTTTTGCACGTCCCACAAAATAATGGATATGTACGAGCCCTGAAAATTGTCGAGTTCTGTGAAAGGAATCTTGTGTGATGCGGCTGCCAGTGTTTATAACGTAATGTGGACAGGCAAATAACTGTGCCAGTGAAACAGGGACAGCAAAGGGGAAGATTTATTTGCATAGTCATTTTTATGTTTGTTATTGTACCCGCTAGGCCCTCAACGTATTCTTTTGAGTGTTAACACTCAAGGCCATATTTCAGATGCGGAGGTCATGGCTGAAGCAAGTGCTGGGGACCCACTTCCCACTTCACGGCGCATCTCACAAGGGGGTTGTTATGCCCTGATTCTAGGAAGAGGAAAACAAAGGACACAGACTTGCATAGCGTATTAGTACACCAGATATGGATCTGATAACATAAACTCTCCTAACATTCCTGTGGCAGCATACCTGTAACCACCCAGACTTCACACCACATTGATTTAGAACCACAGCACAACATAATAAACCTAAGCAATTTTGTTATCCCCACTCCGTCATACTCCACTGTACAATAAATCCATACAATTATAGGGTCATTCTTTATTCCCGTCACTACACCACATTGACAATCTGCACAGAGTTCAAAATATTCCCACCTCGGCACTAACTTACTGCAGTACAGTCTGGATTTGATGCCAGAGCTAATACCGCCACGTGTAGTAGTTTTTGCTGTACAGACGGGTAGACAGTCTGTTGACTGCAACTGGAGATACAGAGTGACAAGACAAAACATCCCCGACACTGCAATGACGAAAAGACGAAAATTTTGCTGACATAGGCACACTACATGTAAATGAGCCCTTGGTCATCCGCCTTGCCTCCCATCAGAGGTTTTCCAGTATACTATAGGTGTGTGGTGTACGGATAAACCTATCCGTACACCACACACCTATAGTACGGATAAACCCATCCGTACACCACACACCTACAGTATCCTCGAAAACCTCTGATGGGAGGCAAGGGGGATGACCAAGGGCTCATTTACACGTAGTGTGCTTGTGTCAGCAAAATTTTCGTCTTGCCACTACAAGTCTCCAGTTCCAGCCACCAGTATGCACCAGCTTGTCTCTCTTGTCAAGACACCCAGCCTTGATAAGACGTACATGGGAACTCCCTCCTGATTGCTCGGACAACGCATCCAGGAATCTGTCGTCTGTTCCTTGGACCAAGGTATCCCCAGACCCATCTTGTGAATGACGAGTATGCCGTGAACCTCAGGCAACTGGAAAAGACAACTCCACATGACATTTCTTTTTGTTTAGCATCATATCTTGTGGGCATTTGCATACCTGCCAAATCTCCCGCAGTGTTGGGAAGACAATGGCCAGAACAGAAGAACAGACACTATCCCAACCTTGGAGTTCAAAGCCTGTGCATTCCTTCCTTAGTTCCAGGGTCTCCCGCAATTTGAATGTGGAAGATTGGCAGGTGTGCAACGTAGTACAACAGAAAAATGTCCGCCTTTCAGGATGAGCCCGATTCCAACTGCTAACTCCCTCCCAAACCAGCTTCCCTCCAATTTCGGCAAAATCCAATTTCTCCCAAAATGTGTTGCTCTTACATTCTTCAGTAACATGCTTCCCCACTTCATTGGCACCTCAAATGCTTCTGTTTTCAGACTTGTAAGACTTTCCTTCGGAGTTTAAAATTCCCACTGGATATCTGTCAATCAATCAGGGTTTTGTGTTGCCAATCAGGCCATGGCACTGGCATAATTGAGAGCATGTCGAGACTAGCTGAGGCGGCTGTGTTGCTTCATTTTTCCTAATGGAATTGTTGGACCAGGATTCTCTGGATCGTTCCACGGCTGTCGTCCACGCTTATGATTTATGGGGGGAAAACTTGTGTAGGCCAAAAAGCTGCTGAGAATAGTCGCCCTTTTGTATACAGCCCTTGTCCACTTTAGGTGCGACAATTTGCATAACCAACAACACCCGACTAGCACCCGAGTTTACCCTTCCGAATCTTGATGGGGGGTCATTTAAACCGAAAAAGTCATTACGGTCGTAATCATAAACGGGAGAGCACTGCAGCAGGCTTACCTGTGGTCCTGGGGATTGAGTCGCCTAAAATGTTGATCATAGCGGCAGAATTGAGGCGCGTACGCCATTAGAAGCTCTCTACGGAGGCAGATGTCCCTGAGTAATGGGTGTTGTGTTATGCACTGCACGGCGGCACTGTTGCACATTTCTACCCCCCTGGCAACAGAATGGCAACAGAGGCGCTCGTCGGGCTCCTGTGGGTCGCAGACTCTACACAGACACCTGCCGATTTCAACATTCTAAACTGTTTCACACATCCGACGGCAACCATGCGAAGAGATACGTCACCTAAAAATGTCATCCCGCGGGTTAGCCGCATAGACATCTCGTGGATGGTCGGCGGGTTCCAGAGGCATTGGGTCCGTAGAGTATGGGTCATCATCCAGCATTAACTCGTCGCCGCTACCGCTAACATGGTCGTCAGAATCTCCCCCAGACAGAGAAACATCACTCTCGTTTTCCGACTCCATGTTTGCTCCCTTCGCTTCGCGATCGCCAGACAGGCGCGCGGCTCGCATTTGCCCAGGGCGCACGCTGATTGGCCTTATCTGTGTGACCTTTGCTCCCACTTTTAGAGAGCGAGGGCGCAAGCATTCCGGTTTCTTTTTCATCGGATTGCGCGAAAAGTACGCCGCGGATCGAAATGGTATTTTCGGGCCCACTTAAGTGGTCGGCAAGGAATTAGAATTCGCATTAGTTTCGAAATTGACCTCGGAGAATGCGACTGTCCCTTTAAAGGGCAACCTCCATGGAGCGAATGTACAGCGAATAAGCAGCGAACTTCGCTCAGCGTCGGACGCCCTAAACGCGGCGTCAAAAATGTGAGCGTCCGCCGCCGATCTGCCCATGCCAGATATTTTCGCCCAGCGTCGGCGAATTCCGGAAGCGTCGGCTGCTGCAGAATGTGAGAGGGCCAATCAAAGCGCACTTCCGCAACGATTTTGCGCCACCTACGTCTCGCTGTTGTGTCGTCTGCTATGTCGTCTGCTATGTTCAAGTGTTTGCCTAAGTTTTGGTAAATGGAATCGCGGGCGGGTAGTTCGATGCCTAGGGTTGTAAGGCTAGAGTACAACGACAGACTGATTACTGCTGTTGAAATCAGGCCAATTTTGTGGGACTGCAGCAATGCACATTATAAAGACCACCGGAAAAAGGTCCTTGTGTGGGAGGAAGTTCTTTCCGAAGTCGGGGGTGACCCAGACGGTAAGCTAATGGACTTTTAAGGTGGAATTCTGTTGACATAGATAACCTCACTGAGGAACACTTTGACTTCAGTGGACATTATTTTCGTTTCATTCGTAGGATCGACCGTGCAGGCACGATGGAAGAGCCTGCGCGACACCTTCCTTAAGAAATATAAAAGTTGGAAGGCCGGTGTACCCAGTGGGTCGGGAGCGGGTGCCACGAAGGAGGTTCGATGGCCGTATTTTTGGTCCCTGATGTTTTTAAGGGACCAAGCAGATGTGGGCAAGTAAGTACAGTTTTCAGTAAGCATTCTTGACTAAACGTTTGTCCCATGTCTGGTTCTGGCAATTATTACTTAGTACTTAATTGTATGACATAACAACAGAGCTTAAAATAATGAGGCGAATGAATGAGCGCGTCCTCAGTGTCGTGTTGACCTGTCTTCGTTGCACTTTATCATGTGTTGTACAGCAAAACCTGGATGTGATGTTGTTGGTACATTAAATGTCAATAGATTTTCTCCCAGCAGAGGTCAATCTTCTATGTCTGACACCTACATTGGCAGACTCCCACAATGTAGTATTACACTACCAGGATATGATTCCTTTACCTTGCTTTGTTGTTGTAGTGCAGCCCTGGGCACTGCTCTTCTCTGTATATGTATATAAACATGATTTTTGTTGAGAGTCTGCAGCCATATGTATTATTTCTTTAGTGTGCAAATGTACATCACCATGCAAAAGTATGAGGTTGCTCTCTCCACACCAACACAAACAGAGCACCACTTTATTGGCTATGACCATGTTGTACAGTGGTCTAATAGTATCACATTCAAAGGCACGTGTGCTGTGCACGGAAATAGCTTGATTACACCACGCTTGTGTTGTTTCCGATCAGCACGACAAGCAACATGACGACAGTGCAGGCTCCCAGCTCTGAAGGAGTGTGTGTAGAGTCACTCCTCATGACTGCCTATGATGAGCAGGAAGGTAAGAAACTATTTCACTGCAACCAAAAAACATAAAAGCCAGTGACTTGCAAGTCTGTGCATCTTAAAATTAATTTAGTAGTACCCTTCGCACAAAACATTAAGCTACACACACACATGTTGTACATTATTCAAACTGATTGGCAACAGTTACTTCAACGTGCAGTGATATCAGAGTACATGAGACACTGCTATGAAGACCACTCTGCACCTATAGTACATTAAGGGGGTGCATTAATTACAGCTATAACAATGATTACCTGCACGCAATCGTTACATTCAGCCAAAACCAGTTAAATATGTATTTATAACATACTGCCAATTAAATTGCGTACTACAGTTCCTGTTTTACCACTGATTCTTCACCCCTATAGACACACAAGATAGACAGACGTGTATGGACGAATCAGTGACACCACAGTGCTCAGGGATCCCCCAAATAACCCACCAACCAAGTCAAGACACCACTGCATGTGCCACTGCAACATCACGACATCCCATGACACAATCCATTCAAAGGCGGCGAGGCACAAAGAGAAAGAGTCCATTAGATGCCGAAATTGAGAAGGTGGACGATCTCCTAAAAATAGATGATGAGCCCTTTATGTTTGGGCAACTTATCGCGCACAGAATGCGAGACTGTCCAAAAGATACATGGCCGGACATTGAGATTGAGATGCTGCAAGTACTCAAACGATACAAAGGGGGGGGCACACAATAAAATGTTTGTTAATAGCGCATTTGTGGCTGAACACCTGCGTGGGCCCACTGCCACTGTACAACACCTTCATTCATAAAATGTTGCACAAAAACATTCCTTGTGTCTGAGGCATTTCTGCTGAAGTTTCTACTTGATGTTGTTTCCAGGTTGAGGAGATCACTGGTTTGGGTTTCGGTTCTCCATGTGCCGGGTAAAATGTTTCCGTGACTGTCATCATAATCTGTATAGCCTGGTGGAATGTAGGCAATGTCTTGCGCGGCACAGAGAAAGTTATGGAGCACACAGCACGCGAGGACAACAACTTCTGCATTTTGTGGTAGCAAGTTCATACGGCAAAGAAGGATCCTCCATCTTGCAGCAAGGATCCCAAATGCATTTTCAACGATGCGCCTGAAATATATATGGATGTGCTGAATACTGTTCTGAATACATAAAATGTACAGGGTGTCTAGCACTTTCTCAGACTTTTTTTACTGACTATTCAAGCTAATTTCCTGACCTAACCAAAAGGCAAGTTAGAGTCTGCTACTAATTTTTGTAACAAGTCCCCATAAAACGGATCATTTATTGGGTAGTTGTGATGCTGCCCTCATTTTGTGCCTCTGAGATTGTCACACCGGTGAACGGCTCCCACAGCAACATTGCTGTAGCATGACAGTCAACCGGCTCACCGGATTCACTGGGCGTTGTGACAGCACTTTCTTGTGAATTCCCCTGACTTCAGCAGCATTTTTTTGCAAATGCCATGACAATCCCCTGGCTTTTCTAGTTTCACCAAAATTTCCTGGTGATTCCAGGTTTTCTGGATTGGTAGACACTCTGATGTATGATCTGAATACTCATGGAAAAATACTCATGATGAATAATAATTCCAGTGCTGCAAGGACTGTTACTGGGATGGGTCAAAGTAGAGATACCAGCACTGGATAAACTGAGTACTATGCAACAACACCTTCATGGATACACTACTTTTCTGTACAAGCACAGCACGGTCACTACTATTGACTATATCGCTATGAAAGCCCCCTTCAGCTGTTGCTGTACTGTAAGGCATCATTAGTAGTTTCATACCTGGCCCTGCTTAGCCTGTAGTTAAAGACTGCCTGGCTTGGTCCCAGGGCCTTGCCAGGAAAGGGGCGCATGAAGTCCGGGCGAAGCTGAAATGCTTCATCGCCCACGAATACATGCGGTGCGACCCTGTTGCTGTTGGGGAGCTTAGCAAGACCCGGAATGTCTAGCGTCCCATTCACCAGTTGCCGTCCAAACTCGCAAGCCTTGAAGATGCCTCCGCCACTGTGCCTTCCTGACGCGCCAACGTCAACCATAGAAAATTTGTAGTTGGCATCAACCACCGCCATCAAAACGATGGAGAACGTCTTCTGCAAACGTACAGGGGAATATAACAATCACGTGTTAATATTACATGCTTAGCTAATGCCCATCAAAGTATGAAACCCCATAATTTTAGAAATATAATGTTTTGCAGATGGTGAGGCTCAAGGACTTAGCACATGTTTTACCTTGTAGTTGAAGTAGTTGCTGCCGCTCTTTGGTGGGGCCTGGATTTGAACGTGCTTACCATCCACAGCACCCAGACAATTCGGGAAGTTCCACCGTGCATGAAACCTTTGAGCAATGTCCAGCCATTGCTGCTTTGATGGTATCTGAAAATAAGTTACACGCTTTCCTCAGATGGACAACTGATTGAGTGGCAACCCTGCACAACAACTACTCATTAAAACCAGATGCCTCAAACCATTTAAATTATATGCAGAAGGACAACAGTAAGATTTGTTAATGGGCTTTTCTCACTCCAGGTTTCAACGGTAGAACTTCACAAATACTCTTTCTAATCTACCCCCTCCCTCCCCAAGAACGTGAATTGTACTCACTGGCAGGTACAGTGGCTTCAAGCGTTTCCAAAGAACCCCACATGTGTGGTGGATTATACGCCTGCACGTTTCGGGTGACACCCTGAACGACAGTGCGACTTCTTTGATGGCGTTTCCCGAAGAAAGATACCTGTATGCAAAAGTAAGTCTTGTGTTCATGTGTGAATAACATAAGATATGATTGTACCTGAGAGTGATGGCAAGTCTCTGCTGTGAAGATATTGGTTCGCGACAGAGGTATGCCTTTGTGAGGTCCCTGCGCACAATATGATGCAGCTCGTCAAACCTACTTGGTGGCATTCGGTAGTACTTGAAGAAAAGAGGAGGGTCACCCCTCATCAGCTGCATCTGAAAGACCAATAATATAAAATGTTACCAAAAAACTATCACCCGTCCAACTTATTTCCATACAATAGTATACGACTGCTTGTGAACTATAACTGGAACTGGTCTGGAACGCACTGAACTTGCTTACCGCAGTGTGGAACTCTCCTTCAGATTTCCTCGTCAACCACAAGGGATGTATCCAGAACCTCCGCTTCTTTCTTTCTTGCTCTTTCTTTTTCTGAAGCAGTAGTTTCTTCTTCAAAAGAAGAAGCGAGCGGTAGCTAGCACCCATGACCCCTATCCAGCGAAGGTCGCTGCCAACGACAGGTGTTTACGCTGTCGTTCGCTGTTTCAACAACCACGGATAGCAATATAGGAAACGACACGAAGAATGAGAAGCAAAACGTCAAAGATGTTGGCTGATAAAGCTCGCTGCACCACGAGAAAGACGATAACAGACGACCACTGCCACCGCTGCACAGTGTTTGGGAGCGAGCGCATTCTCCGGTAGAACGCAAGGCGTCCTTTACCGAGAAAATCCTTTTCCCTAAGCGGTACAGAATATGCTTCTCGGTACATTACTACGTACCGTTTTTTTTGGAAGTTGATGCATTTAGTTGCAAACTTTGTGATATTAAGCGCATTTTTTCGATGAACTAATGTAACTAAGCTTCACTTTGTGCTCTGACAACACTGACATCAGCGCAAGACTTCCCGACGCCGGCCGCTGGTTTTTCGCCTCATGGAGGTGGTATCAGCGAACAACTGGCGTCGGAACGCACGTGACAGTCTGCCGCGCGAACTTCGTTGCAAAAATTCGCTCCATGGAGGTTGCCCTTAAGGCGGCTTACTTTCTCAACGAAATGACCACATGTTTCGTCAAACGCGATGCGAATCGCGCTTCCTCCTGGGTGGCGACATGGTGCGTCTCTTCACCGGCGTTCGTGTGAAAAAGATGCGAAACGCTGCAGACGCTTTTGTGCCACACGTAGTTTCTGCAAGCGTCGACTTTTAGTTTGGACGATGGCGCTTCCGAAGCAGAAGAAGAAATACCTGCAGGTGTTCTTGAGGTCCTACACGTGTGAGTTTCCGTGCTTCGTCTTATCAAGGCAAGGTGACAAGTTCGGATTTTGCACTGGTTGCGCTTGTGATGTCAGCGTTGCTCACGGTGGCAAAAATGACATCAGGGTGCACATTGCTTCCGCGAAGCACCAGGACTATGTCCGTGCACAGAGAAGCAGGGTAATATGAACAGCTTTCTGCAAGACAACTGTGAGGACTGCCTGATACGCGCCGAGTGCCTTTTCACGGCTTCCCTTGTTGAGCACAATTTGCCGCTGAGCAGTCAGCGATCACGTGGGACTATTGATACGAAAAATGTTCCCGAAATCTGACGACGCCAAGCGCCACAAATACGAACGGACGAAGACGACAGCTATTATCGCGGAAATGGCTACAGAGGCACGGAACGCAATGTCGGACACCTTGAAACGACGTTCCTTCGCCATCCCAGTCGACGGGAGCAACGACAGTGCGTCGCAACTCTACCCGATAGTGGTAACGTACTTTGTAGAAGGATCATAGAGGGTCGAAAGCAGACTGCTTTGTTTGGAAGCGTTGCAAGGAGAGGCAACCGGAAAGAAGATCGGAAATCTTGCCCTGCATGCGCTTACTTCGCGTCATATACCGATGCGTAATTGCCTCGCATTTCGTGCTGATAATGCAAACGTCATGGTTGGGGAAAAAAAAACGGTATGGCTGCCGTGGTGAACGAGGCTCAGGAAAACCTTGTAGTAGTTGGGTGCCCGTGCCACCTCATTAATCTTGCGGCTCAAAAAGCCGCTGCCTGCAAACCTGCGAAATTTGATGAGATACTTGTGGACATTTTCTATTACCTTGAGAAGAGTACCAAGCGATAGGACAGGCTTGTAACATTTCAGGATATGCACAATATTGAGGTACGGAAGATTCTGAAGCATGTACCGACACGGTGACTGTCTTTGGGAAAGTGGCTGGGCAGGTTACTTGAACAGTGGCGGCCTTTGGTTACCTTCTTCCTGAATGTAAACCAGCCCAAAAAATGTCCAGTATCCATCTTTTCTGGAGACATATACAATTCCTAAGCGAGGTACAGCTTCGAAAGAAGAGAAACCCGATGCGACTGGGCAAAAGCGAAAGCATCCAAAAAACAAAGCGTGTAGCCCACCATCAAAAAGAGCGAAGCCTTCGTCTGAGTGTACCAGGGAAGTCAGCCTTACACGTGAGCAACGGTTGTTATACTTCCTCACCAGTGATGTAAACCTGGTCTACGGCAACTTTCTGAAAGGTGTGATACCTCTCTTTGAAAAGCGAACTGTCAGCTTCAGTCGCTGGCACCTCAAGTGCACGTGCTACAGTCGGTGCCGTTGGAGCTCCTGCGAGACCTTATGGCAAGGTTTGTGCTGCCTACTGTGATGATGTCATCTTGCTCACCCCTGGCAGTTTGCTACCAAGATGTGAAGAACCAGAAGGCTGACCAAGACATTGTGCTGGGGAGCTCCACATTTTCTACTGTGCAAGGACTGAAACCCAGTGAAAAGGGGCAGTTTTTTTTTTCTGCTGTTCGCAGCAACTTCACAGCAGCATGTAATTACATTCGACATAAATTTCCTCTTGAGGACGCCACTCTGAAGAACGCTGAAGTTGCTCAGTTGAGCTTGGTCAGCATGGCATCCTTTCAAAGCCTCCGCTGGTTCGTTGATCACTTCCTACAATTATTGCTGTCCCAAGGCACTAGCGAGACCAGAGAATAGGCATTGGATGCCTTGGAAGTAGAGTTTGCTGAAATGCAAGCATATGACATTCCTAATGCTATTCTGAAAGAAGAAAGGTGCGACACCCAATGGACGGAAGTGGGCAAGATAAACGGCGTCGACGGAAAGTTGAAGTTTAGCAGAGTCTCGCAGCTGATGCTGGACATCCTGGTAATACCGCATAGCAATGCGGAATGTGAACGCATCTTCAGCACTGTAAGGAAGACACGAACACAGTTCCGTTCAACAATGTCGAACAAGACGCTAGGCGATCTACTGATGGTGAAGACCCGCCAATCGGGACACTGCTTCGACCAGAACTACTCCGATAAGTTCGTGAGGCGCGCAAAGTCTGCAACAGCAAGATCTCAGCAAAAAGTTGATCATCAATAGAACAGCAATGTGTCGAACAGAATGCAGAATATAGAACACTGTATGGAAAACTGTACTGTACAGAACCAAGCTTTGTAGCCCCCCTTCCCCCCCCCCCTCCCTGTCGCGTTTTTCGGGATCTCCCTAATTTTGAGCGTCACAAGTTGGCACGTATGAGACTTAGTATCATGTACATAGTGTAATTAAACCTCTAGTTGCTGTTACTCCTGAGCTATCTTTCCTTCATTTCAAGTACGGACTCGCGTCATCTCGCCACAATTCCACCAGGACAACTTACCTTGGGACTTCGATCTTCAACGGTGGGACGACGAGGGCAGCAGTTGAGTAACCCGTATGGCGCTCATTAGCTAACTCAAGGTATACTCTTGAAAACACAACCTTGTAGCTTAATGTAATGTAGCTTAAAATTATAATAGTAATGGGGCCGTGATGCCACATATGTAAGATGTGTCTGCCCAGTGTGACAACATTGTAAGTCAAATCATGCAAGTAGCTATCCCATTGTAGTGCATAGAGCAGTCGTAGTCATAAAAAGTCAGTTTATAGCCGTAAACAAGGAAATAGTCATATCAGGTAATAAGTCATGCAGGTAGTCCCATACTATCCCACTCTAGTGCATATATCAGTAATAGTCGCATAGAACTCAATTTATGGCTGTAAACAAAGAAATAGTCAAAAGAGGTAATAAATCATGTCAGTAGTCCCATATCCCATAGGAGTGTAAGTGCAGGCATAGTGTAGTAATAAAAAGTCAGTTTATAGTCATAAACGAGTAAATAGCCATAACAGGTCATAAATCATGAAGGTAGTCCCATACTATGCCACAGTTGTGCATAGATCAGTAATACTCGCAAAGAAGGCAATTTACGACAGTAAACAAGAAGAAAATAGTCAAAACAGGTAATCAATCATGCAGGTAGTTCAATACAAGCGCAGAGTAGTGCACAGCGTAGGCATAGCCATAAAAACTCAATTTATAACCGTAAACAAGTAAATAGTCATAACATATCATAAATCATGCAGGTAGTCCCATACTATCCCATTGTAGTGCATAGAGCAGTAATAGTCACAAAAATGTCAATTTATGGCTGTGATCAAGGAAATAATCAAAACAGGTAATAAAACATGCAGGTAGTTTCATACCATCACATAGTAGTCCGTAGCGTAGGCATAGTCATAAAAAGTCAATCTGTAGCCATAAACAAGGAAACAGTGAAAACAGGTCATAAATCATGCAGGTAGTCTCATACTACCCCATTGCAGTGCATACATCAGTAATAGTTGCAAAGTGAATTTATGACCGTAAACAAGGAAGTAGTCAAAACAGGTAATAAATCATGAAGGTAGTCCCTCACCATCCCATAGTAGTGCACAGAGACCCAAGTAACACGAAATGTTGCATCAACGTTGGACTGACGTTGTCTTTTCCATTCTTCAGTGTTGGAGTAACGAGAGATTCCAACATTGGAACAGTGTGGGAATGTCGCCTCCTTTAATGTTACATCTACATTGGTAAGTAATGTTTCTTCTGACGTAACAACCACATCCTTACAACGTATGCGACTCGACGCTGGAATCACGACAATATTTTAGGGTTCCAACATTGGTCCCACGTCTGCCCTAACATTGTTCCGACATGTGGGCAACATCTGCCCCTATGATGCTCCCAATTTTGCGCTGACTCTGCTCCGACGTTACAGCAACATCTGTTCCAACAGTGTTCCAACGTTAGTGCAATATATGCTTAAACACTGTTCTGATATGATCTGCCCAGCAGTATGCCGACATCTGAGCAACATCTGCCCCGATATGCTGGTCCCACGTTTAAGCTGACACTGCTCCAACGTTAGATCACATCTGCTCCAACAATGTCCCAACGTTAGTACGATGTATGCCCACACACTGTTCCCATATTATCTGCCCAGCAGTGTTCAGATATTTGAGCAACGTCTGCCCCTATATGTTGGTCCCATGTTTGCACTGACACTGCTCCGACATTACAGCAACATCTGATCCCACAATGTTCCAACGTTAGTGCCATGTATGCCCACACATTGTTCCAATATAATGTGGCCAGCAGTGTTCCGACATTTGAGCAACATTGACACATGCTGTTCCTACGCCTGTTCTAAAGTTGTTCTGGCGTTACACCAACGTCTTCCCCGTGGCATTCCGACGTTGCAACGACATGTCTGCTTGAGCATAGCTAGTGTCGTAGAATGCAGCATGCAAGCCAACGAAATGTTGTGAATATAATGGTTTATTCACATATGAGGATGTTCATGCCTTCTGTGTGTTGCCTACTGATGTTCAGGCCTGAAAAAGACAAAAGATACAATTTTCTTCTTGCTCATGTGCAGTCAAATTTAAATATTTCAATGTTGACATCATCGCACTGATGGAGACATCAAATTGACTTCAATGTTCAATGGCGCCACATCAAAATAAGGGGACTGAAAATGGCAAACATACAAAGGCGGAGAGGACTTCTGTTGATTGATTCATTGATTTGTTTTTTTTACGGCTCAAAAGAAACTGAAGCTATGCTGCGCCTTCAAAGCATTTATGAGCAAAGCATTTATGTTCAAAAGTGCAGCAATTACAGCTTACTGACAACGTTTATTTAACGTACCGGGAAGATACTAATTAAACGCAACTACATTTTTAATTGTTATTAAATATGTGTTGCTTCTGCTGTTTTTGTTGCACAAATAAGAATAATTCCCTCAAAATATTCATAAATAAGAACACAAGAACATAATTGCCGAAAAACTTCGTAAGACTTCTTTAGTATACTGTTGCATTTTTCCATGCTCTCTATCATGAACAACGGGGAAAATTAACTGACCGCCCTACTTGTTGAAAGGCACTCCAACCTTACAGGAAGCCGCGTCGTTCCGACGTCCATTTTGTCTTCTTTCTTTGCGACTACGTCTGCATAAAAGTGAACAAACGCAAAAGATAAATTTGAAGAGATAATTATGAAAGAAAAGAAGTGTAAATATAGTGTGTACAGGCTGGACCTTTGCTCAACATCTGTCTTTCATTCATGCATCACACTCGGTGCTGAAATACAGGGTGTGTGCAGAAAAACATGACCCGCATTTTTACATGTAACTCGTTGTCTACTTAGCCGAGGAACTTCCGGTGGCGCACGACGGCGTATTTATGCGTGCGAAAGCTACAAAAAAATCCTGGAAGCCATACTCAGTGTAAAAAAATTAACTGAGCGCGAAAACATGGGCTTCCATGCATTAGAATAGGGCGGTCATGACAGTGCACGGTAGTGCATTTCGGTCTCATGAGAGTTATTTGCAGGCACCGCTAGGGGTACGATGAGCATCCATGTGGGACATCGTTTCGATTTATGCACTGATAGCTCCCCTAGCGGTACTTGAACACAACTCTCCTACGTGCACCACGTTGCCCTTTCACATACACCCTATTGTCCACCATGTTGCCCTATTCTGATGCACGGAAGCCGACGTTTTCGTTGTTCCGTTTATTTTTTAAGCTGGGTGTGGCTTCCACAATTTTTCTACAGATTTCGCACGCATAAATGCGCCGTCATGCGCCACCGGAAGTTCCTCGGCTAAGTAGACAACGAGTTACATGTAAAAATGCGGGTCATGTTTTTCTGCACACACCCTGTACAAATGACAACACTTGCCCCACGAACAAATTTGAAACTGCCAACAACGCTGAATAACAATTTGGAAGCACACCATGAATCAATGTTCTATTTGCATACTCTACAAATGTAAATATAAAGATGGACTCAAGTTCAACGCGTACATACCTGCTGTTTCTACAAATCACTCCTAAATCGCACACGATGGGCTTGCTAGCAGCGCCGGTATTCTCCGTCGTAACAACCTCCTATATATCCCAGCAGTGTGAGGAAGACCTGTGCTTAGCGACATCACAGACGTTATCCTACCAGCATAACTCGATTCAATTCCAAACCAAGCCAAGAAAAAGCAAAATTAACTTCAACTGACGATTATAATCTGAGGAGAATGCGGAGAATGGCGTCCGGTTTGGCCGGCGGTCCCCTACGGCTTCCCCACAAGACGCTAGATCCTGAGGGGTATCATTGCCGCGTCACTCACTCTTCCAGGTGCTTCCGCGCAAAAATGTAGCTCCTACTTCTCATTGGCTGCTGTGTGGGACGCCTTGCATTCTAGTTGCCTCCGCGGGAAAAATGAAACCATTATTTCAATTTCATCTATTTTTGTTGTACTGTTTATTAATAGGCCTGTTCTTTCACACGAATGTTGCACGGACGATCTTTTTCGCGTTGTTGAAATGCTGGGAACTTTTTGCCTGCTTTGTAGTGTGTTGGGTTTGTGTGTTGAAGGTTGAAGCGGTTGAAGCCGTCATGGCTTAGAAGCCCGCTCCTATTTGAAACGTTGAAAGTGTATCTGAAGCATGCGAAGCACTTTGTAATTTGTCAGTTTGCACTGCGTATCACCGCTATGTTTATCATGGGTCATCATGAGGCACCTCACGCCAGTGATATGGATTTGATGGAACAAATCGGATTCAAGTCAAGTCTTTATTTTCGAGAACCAGATGAAGTCATTATGTATCCAGAATTATAGCTTTTTTATTCTGTATTTATTTATTTCTGCTACGCAACAACGTCTTACGACATTACTGTGGCGGGGATACATACAAATAAAAGTAAGCAATAAGTACAGCATACAAAAAGAAAAATTAAAAAGCACACATTTATAAGACAACAGGTACTCAGGTCCCGAAAACATAAGCTCTATACATCCATGATAGGCAAGCCTGAGCGATGGGCAAGACACGTAAACAAACACAAACACGAAACGTGTTTACGTGTCTTGCCCATCGCTCAGGCTTGCCTATCATGGAATTTATCCAGCAGCTAGCCTGCATTTACGCCATTCTGTCAATAAGCTCTATACATCCGTTAGGCTTAATTTTCCTCTAATGATCAATCTCGATATGTACGATGGAGGTTCCTTTGAATTTTATCATGAATAATATTATCTGAAAATTGCAAACGTAACTGTTGTCTCCTTGTCGACAAACTATCTCAACCTAATCTTGACTTTATCTCGCTTATATTAACGTCCATGCAACTCATCTGGCCGCAATATTCTGAACCCTCTCCTGAATTAAAAGCATTTCGTGCGGATCCCATACTGATAATGTACAGGCACGCAACGCTTCGGAACCGGTTCTGCAGTAAAAAGTTAAAGGTATCAAGAATATATATGAGGAATACTTCAGTACTCCAGATTTCGAAGAATACAAGTTGACAAGGGTGTGGAAACAGTCCGGGTGCAATATGTCACGAGGAGGTTTTACAATTTCGCTGCAATACCACACTACTATATTGAAAACAATGATTATGTATGAGCAAATTAATATAGTGCAAGAGAACTGATGTACTTTATAACATTTTTTTAGTTCGTATTTGAGTCTTGTGTCGTCCTCGTCGTCTTCTGTGTTCTTCAAACTCAAGGAAATGTTACATCTTTCAATAGCCTTGTGTCCAGCTAGACACAATTGCCGAAAATCTGCCGGAGATCGGTATTTGGTTGGCACAAGTCGCTGCAACTTGGGCTGACGTCGTCATAATGTCACCTGCGAAGGCAGTTCGAAAACTGCGTTGGGCTCAAAGCAGTGGCCTAGCCCAAAAATATTTATGGAGGAGTTCTATGGGGACTTTACATGGGTGAGGAGGATTTCATTATCATCTCCCTCTTCCAAATGCATGAACCAAACTTACAATTTGGGGGGGGGGGGAGTTAAACCCCCAAACCCCGGCATATAAATGCGGGCCAATATTGGCCCAGCGTTGAGAGGAGACTCCAAAACAGCAGCTGCTGCTCGAAACAACAAAGCAACGATGCTAGTCTATGTAGTTCAATTCGATGTATACAAGTCCATTTCTACATTTTTTTCTTCAGCTTGCAAAATTATTTTCAGACAAGGTGAAAACCAGCTTCATACATTGAGCCATAGTGACACGGACAGCATTACTTAAACGAGTAGGAATTTCCATTTCCTACTCGTTTGTAATGTGTATAACCTTTGACAATAACAGCTGTCGAGCAGGTTGGTACGTATACATATCTGTTCCAATATCGGCAAAACGATTGTAAGACAGGCCACACACGACCAGCAGCAGCACTTTCAACCTTTGCATTTTATTTTTGCAATATATACACACCTGCCAGATACAGTTGTAGGGCACACTGGTGTTATAGAATAGAATATCGCGTAGAAGGGTGCAGAAGATGCATGGGATACCTCATAACCATGGTTGGTTGAGAATCTTATTAGATTTGGACCATACTTGGCCCATCATTGCTGGTGCCTCATGGGACGCTATCTAGCCATCTAATGCCCGACTAGAAACCAAGCTTGGTTCTACAATGGCCCCAACGGCAATGCATGCTGGTCCCCGTGTTTGTTAGGACGATCTGTCACATACTGGCCCAAAGTTGGCGGTATTCAGTTGGCCCGAGTAAGGCCAATGTCAATCAAAGCTTGGGCCGAACCTTCTTTTTCGCAAGCTCGGCCCAACTAGGCCGAACAACGTTTAGGTATAGGAATGTCGTTTTTCTCCATGGGAAGCACATTGCTCTGCACATTGCAAGCACATTCTTCGTCCCGCTCTGGTTCATAAATTTGGTGCCCGTGTGTTTCTTTTCTTTCATTTTTGTTTTCTTTTAAATACAGACAGGCAAGCTTTGTGCTGATGGCATGTATATAGTTTCCCTTCAGTTGAAAATTGAACCCCTGTATGCAAGAAGGAGGGGATAAGTCGAAAAATCCCAAACCGAGAAAACTTTAAGTGGGTAGTATTTGGTAAAGTGATTGCAGCCGGGTTACCTCGACAAATGCAATGGAAAATGTGTAACATATATGTTTGTGTTTTTTGGGTCTGTGACTTAGCAAAAATTGTCCGTGAGCATGATATATTATTTTTTAATGTAACACCGCATGCACACAGAGTTATCGCGCAAATACAAGCAGCTTTCACAAGTCGTACTTGGATTGCTGAAGAACTAGGTAGGGTGAAGCAGGGGCGGATTTAGGGGGGTCCGGATGTCCTGAACCCCCTGAATGAGTTATGGTTAGTTCAGTGATCTTCTATCACCATCAGGGTTTGTTCTATCAGCAGAACGCTAGCCATTGTGGCAGACATATGGTGGCCCTGACAAGGGCCGTTTGTTTACTTCGTCCAGGTCTGCTGTTTCTTCTGCCGTGCACCATGAAGCTACTGAAGAATTCCTTAGCATATCCACAGTCCATCTTCTAGTGTCCATAGTTCCCTATGGGAGCACGCTGTTGACATAAGACAATCCGTGGGGTGGGGCATCGTCACGCAGCTGGTGCCTGGGGGATGCCCTGGACAGCATTCAGGCATGAATGCAAAAGGCCAATGCAATAATCCCGTGGGAGTGGCGCACTTAATTACAGTATGCCACCAGAGGCCTTCTGCTGGGTCAGCTCTGTTTGAAGACCTTGAACTGAAAGTAAAACATAATTGTGAGTAGTGTGAAATTACTGAGAAGTATAAGTAAACAGTGTCAGTTACAAACCTGTCAGCTCAGTACGAGAACAATTGTGTGCCTGCTTTGGTTGGCCTAGTGAGGACTAGCATAAGCAGGGGTATGCAAATTCTCCAATAGAATCCCAATACTTCTTTTCCTATCCCATACCCAATTCATGTATGGCATCTGACAGTCCTGGCCTTTCTGGTCAGCTACAGGGGCTCCACCTGGAAACAACACGGTGAAATGTATTTAGGCAACAAAAAGCTTCAAGTTTGCAGGTTTTAAATGCTGGATAGCATTTCACTCTCCGTAATCATCATTTGCAAGCCTTAAATTTTGGCAGTGTCATTTATAAAATCCTCTACAATTTTTGAAAAGAAAATGATCGGATCACTCACTGTGGCATTTCTAAGCTATCAAAGGCCATATGAGGACAGGAAAACGTTGTTTGGTTGTTCAAATCAGGTGTGAGCTTAAAACCTGAGCGGTATCACTCGACACCGCTGCTTGATTGCGGATTTCTCAGCCTTAAATTCTGACTGTATCACATGTTACATCACTCACTGTGGCTTTTATAAGCCATCGAAGGCTATATGAGGACAGGAAAGCTGTGTTCTGTTGTTGATACTGTATCAGAGCTTAAAACTTGAGGGGTATCATTCGTAACTGCTGCTTGACCGCAGGGTTTCGAGGCCCAAAATTCTAACTGTATCACATGCTGAATCATTCACCGAGGCTTGTATAAGCTATCAAAAGCTGCACAAGAACAGGAAAACGTCGTTCGGTTGTTGTAATTTGGTCGGCGTTTAAAACCTGAGGGGTATCATTCGTAACTGCTGCTTCACTGCAGGGTTTTGAGCGCTAAATTCTAAGTGTATCACACGTTAAATCACTCACTGAGGCTTTCATAAGCTATCGAAAGCTGCACGAGAACTGGAAAACGTCGTTCGGTTGTTGCAACTTGATCGGAGCTTAAAACCTGAGGGGTATCATTCGTAACTGCTGCTTGACTGCAGGGTTTTGAGCGCTAAATTCTAACTGTATCACACGTTAAATCACTCACTGAGGCTTGTATAAGCTATCGAAGCTGCACGAGAACTGGAAAACGTCGTTCGGTTGTTGCAACTTGATCGGAGCTTAAAACCTGAGGGGTATCATTCGTAACTGCTGCTTGACTGCAGGGTTTTGAGCGCTAAATTCTAACTGTATCACACGTTAAATCACTCACTGAGGCTTGTATAAGCTATCGAAAGCTGCACGAGAACTGGAAAACGTCGTTCGGTTGTTGCAACTTGATCGGAGCTTAAAACCTGAGGGGTATCATTCGTAACTGCTGCTTGACTGCAGGGTTTTGAGCGCTAAATTCTAACTGTATCACACGTTAAATCACTCACTGAGGCTTGTATAAGCTATCGAAACTTGCACGAGAACAGGAAAACGTCGTTCGGCTGTTGTAATTTGGTCGGCGCTTAAAACCTGAGGGGTATCATTCGTAACTGCTGCTTCACTGCAGGCGTTTGAGCCCTAAATGCTAACTGTATCACACGTTAAATCACTCACAGAGGCTATTTATAAGCTATCGAAGACTATATGAGAACAGATATACGTTTTTTGATTGTCCAAATTTGATCGGAGTATCATTCGGCACTGTTGCCTGTAAATCTTCCGAAATTGAACTTATTTAAAGGATTTCACCACAGTTGAAACCGGGCGCGAATGTTTCACTAAAAATTCGGGAGTACAAACATCAAGGAACTAAAATTACTTACTTACCTCCATGTGGTAATCAGCATGAAACAAGAAGCACAACACACACACATCCACCTACGACAGCGTGAAACCGACGACTGAGAACAATTGATGTCTTCATGCGCTGACCAGGGCACTACATTCATAGCCACCGCCGCCGAGGCGTACGAACACAACGAATGATACCCCTCAGGATCTAGCGCCTCCCGGCTTCCCCGACCCCCGCTCCATGGTTACTAGATGCGAGACCCTGATTCCGCCAAAGTGGGAGAAAAAGTAGCCCGAAATACCCAAATAGCCAAATAATATTTCGCGGTGGAAAAGGAGATTTATTGCTTTGTTCATGTGTAATTTTGCATTTAGTGCATTACTGCTGCATACTGCCGTTTTTAAACTTTCCAAAATGTATATCTAGGGGCACCAAATCTGTGGAACATATCTGTGCAACCCTTTGTAAACCTCCGAATTTACCTGCAACCTGTTTTTGAGTGTGTCATGGAACATCCTGTTCCGGAGATCTGTCTTGCTCGCGGCTGATAAATCAGGTGTCCCATTCACGCATAAGACACTCTACTGTATGAGAGAGGCCGCAACGGCAGAACAACGAATGTACAAGTATACAAGCACACGGCAACAACGTTATGCCAGAGTGAATCTTGCTCTATTCTCAAATCAGCTGGCCTTCTGCGATGTTACCAGAGAGTCCTCGATGCATTCTTTCCCCTTGTGAAAATGTGTCGTTGCTGGTCTTCTGGTAGGAAACTAGGAATTCGGAATCCTCTCTGTGCGTGGCAGAATGATAATGACCTGGAGGAAATGACTGTGACTCGTTTGTTGTTTTGTGAACATCTAAAGTGTCCCATAGGCTGAGAAGCACGTCAGGACAGGTACAGGCGAATCGGAAACGGCATTTTGATCTCCATATGTTGTAGGCAGTTTACTACACTTGAGCTTTGTTGAACTTTGTTTGAGTTTTCATCGGGGAACTGTTCGTGATCGACATTTAGTTTCACTCATAGAAATCACGCTAAAACAACTGTGAAAAACTCAGTTTTTTTACGTGTAGTAAATCACCGCGATTTCGGTGTGTACACTTTGCATACGAAATCCTGAAGAAGAACTTGTGCAGAAGCAACGTTGTTCATTCTACGTTTGGAACCGCTGTTTCAAGTGTATATCCTGACAATGTTGGATCGGTGGCGACCGCCTGATATTGAAAAAAAAAAGCGCCAGAGCTACGTTGCAAAATTGCACTCAACGTTTCTCCGACATTTTTCCAGTGCTGTGAATTCCACGTCGACGTAGCTATTTCGTATCCATATTCTGTAACATAGGTTGGATGTTACCTCTGCACCACTGCGAAAAGGGCACCGTACCAATGCTGGAGGAGCGGTGGCCACTGCCCCACATTGGAGGAAAAGCACGTTGAGATAACATCATAAGATGCCTATTCCAGCAACATTTCCAAAGTTTATGTTCGTAATCAAATGTTGCATAAATATTGCGGCAATGGCTGTGAATTAACGTTGGTATTCCAATATGAATGGAACATCGCAGCGACATTGCCAACATTGGCCAACGTAACCAATGTTGCACCAACATTATTCCTACACTTTGTGTTGCTTGGGGAAGGCATAGTCATAAAAAGTTAATCTATAGCCATAAACAACGAAATCGTCATAACAAGTCATAAATCATGCACGTAGTCCCATAGTATCACATAATAGTGCATTGAACAGTGAGTCACAAAAAGTCAATTTATAGCCATAAACAAGGAAACAGTCAAAATAGGTCATAAATGATGCAGGTACTCCCATAGTAGTGCATAGAGTAAGCATAGTCATAAAAGGTGATCTTATATAGCAGTAAACAATGAAATAGCGGTATCGGGTCAAAAATCATGCAGGTAGTCCATACATCCGATAGTAGTGCATAGTCACACAAAGCCAATTTATAGCCATAAACAAGGAAATAGTCAAAATAGGTCAAATCATAATAAATCATATAAATCATAATAAATAATAAAAATAATAAATCATGCAGGTAGGTCACCTTATATAGCAGTAAACGATGAAATAGTGATATCAGGTCAAAAATCATGCAGGTAGTTCCAAGTAGTGCATTGAGCAGGGATAGTCACAAAAAGTCAGTGTATGGCTGTAAACGAGGAAATAGTCAAAATAGGTCATAAATCACACAGGTAGTCCCACACTGTCGCATTGTAGTGAAAAGAGTAATCCAAGGATAACCCGAGAATTTAGGATTAAATTCCACGGCGTAAGGATTAAAATTGGTAGCACAAGGATTAAATGTAACAGAAGAAGGATTAAATCCCACGGTATAACGATTAAAAGTGGCGGCATAAGGATTAAATCCAGCGAAACAAGGATTACAAATGGCGGCATGAGGATTAAATTCCACGGTATATGTGGATTAAATACGACGGGAAGACCTGTAGTTCTTTTTACCTTTTACGACATATGCCTTTTACGTCATTGCTGCAGATAGAATTATTGTAACAGAAAATTCAAGTACGCAAAGCTTGTGTGCATTCTTTTGTATTATCTTTTTCGTGCCCTCAATACTCTCTAACAAGAATTTGTATTTCCTCCTCACCACCTTCTTTGTCCCCTTTCTTTCATGTACATCAGTATAAATGTCTGTACCAAGTGTGTGTGTGTGTGTGTCTGCGCGTGTGTCTGTATCGTAGCTGATGAAGGACGGACTCCGTCCGAAGGCTTGTTTTCGTAAAATAAATTATTTGAATGTTTCAATCTCTTCAAATACTTATCTAATTCACTTGTGAGTGCTAGACTTTTTCCATTTTTGCCTGTTGGCTTCCACTCTATGCTCTGCAACACGGCCATGAGTTCTGATAATCCTACCTGTGTCCCGAGAGGGAGCCTGCAACCTTTCTGGTAGGTGTTGTAAGTGAGATCACTTGAATGTTAATCGGCTCGAGTAACCAGAGAAGCTGATCAACAGCAAATACGACAAGGTATCATTTGAACTCGTGCAAACATAACAGGCTATGAATTCACACCTCGGCTGCTCTGGTCCCACTGAAAAGGATTGCGCCAGACAGCAAGATGTTCCCTGCAGCTATCTTGTTCACCTCTGGCTAACGTTTCGAAAATAGATTGTGTTCCCTTGGGCACTCAGCTTTTGCGGTGAGAAGCGTGACGCGAACATCTGTGCCCACTTTGTGTGATGCACTGTAAGACCTACAGTTCTCAAACATTTCTAACACTAGAGTTCTGAATTTGATGTACTTCTTCTGGTCTGGTGAAGCAGAGGGCACAAGACTACAAATTAGAAGAGTATTTAGTATCTGAGAACTTGTATCAGCAGGCTATGTACCATTCAAAAGTGTTGTCTTCAGATTCCCGGAATGACTCAACAGCTGGTTCCACCAGTGGTGAAGATACTGTGATATCATAAACCTGCAAGGAATGTAGAAGTTAAAATTTTAACAAAACAAGCGCTTGTCCCACCTGTGAGCATGAGGGTGGATGGACACTAGGTGTTGAAATCATCACTGGAGAAAGGTTGAGAGGTGTTGATAGTAAATCATCCGTTTGCATGCTTTTACTTCCGATTTTCACTTTCTTGTCAGTGATGATGGAAGTCTGTGTCGCTGATATACATGAAGAATACGGTCAGTATCTAGCACGCAGTTTATCTCATGCTTACATTCTCCTGCGAGAGCTAAGGGCTCCGCAGGGGAAGGGGGATGTTCCGTTTGGTACACTACGTAGCGTAGGCATCACAAGAATCAATCTTAATTTAAAATGAACCATCACTATATACAGGGTGATCCACCAACCATGATAGCAGTATTCATAGTAAAAATATATTCATTCATAGTAAAAAAACGTAGGCCCCGGAGAGACATGCGGTCAAGGAATTTTTTTCTGCCAAAAACTTTTGCCATATATTGGTAACATTTTTATTTCATTGCAATTGACGGAAAGTTAATTTCTTGCAACCTAACGTTTTCTTTGCGGAAATGGTATCCCCGTGGACAGTTTACTCAGTATCCGCTCCTTGCACCACGCAGGTGGAGCCAGCGTCGTATGTCCCCTACCGGCGCTGCGCAAAATGTTGGGTAGTAGAGGGTCCGTATCCTCGCTTGCTTTGACTACACGATTTGACTGCGTTGCGGCTGTTCCTGCTCTACTTGGCCTTAGAAATACTGTAGCTAAAGTTGTTGGTTGTTGTTACGACACGGTTTCTGGCCCATGAACTGCATGGACATTTTTTTGGACAAAGTAGCGCTGTCAAAGGGTCAAGGATCTGTGAATGCACATCACTCCGCTGAAGATTTCCCGGGGATTGTCGTAACGTGTGCTGGCTTGGACTCGTGCCAAAATTCCTGACATTTGTGAAATTCTATTTCCGCACGCATGTAATCTCAGAAGTTGTCGATTTGCCTAATTGTTATGTTGCGGTTGAACGGTTATGGTGTTCTTATGGTTTTTGTTAGATATGTAGAGTTAAAACACGCGGAGGGGTAGGTCACGGCTATGTTGGTCCCTGAGTTTGTATAAACTATTCACAAACGGTACAGGTGACAATGAATTTCGATTAAAATTGCCGCGGATACTGAGCTGGCGTTTCCTTGGCCTGGTGGCTCTCTGGTATCAACGAGATTATGTCTGTGAGAGCGCATTGCACAACTGTAATAGTATATTCTGCAGAAACTTTCGAAATGAAAATGAAATTTCGAAAATGCAGAAGTACACAGCAAGTTTTAGACATTCCTTCATTGAACAGTAGACATGACGGCACCTTTAGCTTAGTAATTACGTAAGGTCTGTTTAGGTTCATGATTAAAAGCGTTACCACCCCAGTGCCGGGGAGCTAAAAAGTCAGACACAGACACATGCACTGACGCCGTTTTGCGTTGTTGTCGTTTAGAGAGCCCTGTAATGAGAGGTGTGGATTTCCGCGTACTTTGCAGCACACTTAATAGTGATCGAGTTTCAGTATAACCGTGGTATGACGTACGCTGTCGCCTTTGCGCACGTAAGGCAAAGCGTTGGTGGTTCGCACGCGCAAGACATAAGCAGCGCATTGCGCAGAACCAAGACGCAAAAGCGACAGCGTATGGTATGCTAAAACTCACTGTTATCTATTACGGGCCTCTCCTATCAGGATGATCGTGTAGTACCGCAATTTGACCTCTCCCCCGAATTCCACAAGGAATGTATCAAAAGAGAACGCCAACTCATCCGCCAGAAACGTGAAAAAGTAAAACCGACCGAAAAGAAAAAAAGCATAAGAAGAAAAGAAACCCGTAATAACCAGCAACCGTAAAAATGTCAAACCAACGGAAGAAATTGGGAGTATTCGACTCCTTTTTCATTTCGGCGAGATTTGCCTGGCTAGAGTCATGCATAGCATCTCGTCGCGTCTTATACATGTTTCATTACAAAAAATTACAAACGTGCAGTGTAACTTTGTCTAACCTAGAGCCACTAAATAAAAGTGCGCTGTACTGAGCGATTGGTATAAGCTTCGCTTGAGTGCATGGACACCATTTAGCGAGACATGTCAAACCGAAGGAAAGGACCCGCCCGAAGCTACTACTCAAATGTTAGCACGTGGCCGGTAGAGGGCGCTCCAGCTGCTGGAGAAAATCTACTGCAAGGAGCGGATAGCACATAATCCCACTCGTAATGCAATGGCAATTGTCGCAAGAAATTCGCCGAAAATCCGTGGAAATGAGACTTTGGCTCCGCCTCGGAAACACCAGTTGAGAACAAAACAGGAGGTCATTTCGGGGGAACGAGCAGTCTGTTCAAGGCCGGACCGAGGATTACGGAAAGTTTGCTGACACAGTTCCCACAAGAAGTTATGAAAAGGGTCTCTCTCAAAAGCCTTCTGTGAGGGTCCACTTCGGATGCCTTTACAATTGTTTCATCCCATATAGAGGGAAGCAATCTGAGCATTCTTCCAAATGTTTTGCAATTTCAGAGTTTGAAGCTTTATTTTTTACTTTTAATGAATGCTCTCTCAAACGATCATTTAAGCAACGTTTTGTCTGGCCAATATAACAGAAACCACAAGCTAAGGGGATCTGGTAAACAACGTTTGAAGAACAGTGGACAAATTTATTCCGGTGAATCTTGCAAAAAACTTCAGGCTTGGCGAAAGGCGTGAGGCGGTCAAGGCGGAAGTTGTTCTTGAAAACGATGTTGATTTCAAACTTCTACGCAACGGCTAACAAGTTGTGAGACACTTTGTGAAAGAAAGGTAAAACCACCCGTTTGGGGACAGAGGGCTTAGTTTCAGGTGAACCAGGAAGCAAGGTGTTTAACAAAATATTTAAAGCACCAAGTAACAATGTGATGGGGGTAACCAGCATCATTCAAACGGAGAAGCTGACTTTCCACAGAGGGAAAGATATGATGACAACAAGATTTTTTTACGGCATTTGATAGGATACCTGTGATCAAACCCCGTTTTACAGTTTTAGAATGACAACTTGAAGCGGGCAAAATGGGTTTAGCTTGAGATTTGCCGTAAGACCAACAAAGAGCGGGTTGTAACAAGAGCCTGATATCCAGAAACTGAAGCACGCCAACAGTGGGGAACTCACTGGTAAATACAAGCTCTGGGGCCGTGGACACAACTACATTCTTACACTGATCAATAACACTCTCATTGGTGGAAACGAAAACCAGATCTACAAACCTTTTTACAACGACATCATTTGAAGATAGAGAGGATATAAAGGATAACGCAGCGTTGTCAATTACAGTCAGGTAAATCTCGGAAAGAACAGGCGCGATGCTCGAGCCAATACAGATACCAGTTTTTTGGGTGTACAGATGACCGTCAACACTTATGGCAGTTGATCTCAGATAAAGTTCTAGTAAGCGCAAAAATTCAGTCACAGATATACCAAATTTCGATTGAAAGCGCACCAAGTTATCTTCAAGAAATCTGCGTACTCTATTCAACAACACATTCTCTTGCAGTGAATAGTATAAACCCTTGATGTCTAAGGAAAAAGCAAAGCATTTCTTTCCAAGAAACAACTGTAAATTCGAAATAAGTTGTTCAGAATTTTTCAAAGTTAAACCGCTAGGGACAAAAATAGAGGAAAATCCATTTTGCAAAAAGATCTAAACAATTTTTTGCCAGGTTTGATTCTCATTGATTACGATTCTAAGCGGCATGTACACCTTGCGATCCTTGAGCAAGAACTTTACAGCGAAAGTTCCACGAGAAGCAGAGCGTATACAGTAGGGCAGTCAGATCATTGGGGATGACGCCGAAATAAATCATGTAAAAATAAAACGTTCAAAAATAAATCTCTTAAATATCAAATTTGCAAAATAAACTCTTCAATATAAATCATGAGAAAATCCAGGCTGTCGAAATAAACTCCGAAAAATAAACTTTGAAGAATAAACGCTTCGAAATAAATCTTTTAACATCCATGGTCCCTGATTGGTGGACAGCCGACGGCTCTACGTCCGCCGCGGAAATAGTACCCTCCTCGCGCTTGGGGCTAGCCAGGGCTATAACTGTGAACGAGGTTTTCGGTTGACGAGGTTCGGGGGTTGATATTATTCGGAATGACGGATGCCCGGGAGCGTATTATTCGGTGAAGTTCTGTTTTAGCAGTGCAAGTAACGCGCGACATCGGTGTAATATAGTCTAATATAGAGCCGACTATCAGGAGAGTTCAAGTGTGCGTGTCCTGTATTCATACGCGCATCGTCGTCATCACTTTTAAGCTGGATATTTCGAAATCCTAAGTTGTTATGTAATTGATAGCAATACAAACATGAGTAAGAAACATCATAATAGCATGTTTCGCCGAAAAGAACATCGTGTCGCCCATACGGCTATCACTACTATGATACGGAGCATTACCTTCCTAAGCCTAACCATGATTTATTTTAACAGCGTTTATTTTGAGGACGTGTATTTTTAAACGGTTTATTTCAGAAAATGGATTTCGAAGGGTGGAATTTTAAGCGTGGATTTTTCAATGTTTTATTTTAAAAGATTTGTATCGGCGTACAGCCGATCATTGTCAAGAAGAATAGAACAAATCGACTTCTTGATCTTGTCCAAAGCATGGTTATACGGTTTCAAAACGTTTCCAACAGCTGCCGACCTCTTAGATGCAAAAACACTTTCAGGTAGAACAGCGAATTTTGCAGACTTATCAGTTTGCAACAGACATAAGTTCTTCTCAGACAATTCATTACGAACTAACTTACCGGAGAGAGATTACGGTTTACGGGACGGTTGTTCAAACCCAGAGTGTGCGAAATGTGGTGTACTGTCTGAGAAGTGAAAGACGAGGATAAGGAGGGATCAGTTATGACAGACGAAACCTTATAAATGCAAGCAGCTACATCTAAACGGGAGGGAGTCAAGTTTAAACAAAACTTAGGGCCCTTTGATAAAATCGCAGTTGTGCGGGCAGACACGGGAGCACAAGTAGGGTTTACAAGGCACGAAGGCGGCGCTTTTTTCGGACTTGGCTGATGAGCAGGCACACGGAGGGAAGATCTCAATGCAGCAAACTTGCAAGAGAAGGCAGAATTGCATAGGGCGGTCCACTGAGCAAACTCGACGGTATGACGAAAGTTTGGCCCCAGAAGCAGTGCCCATAGGGTATCCGCCGATGAAACAAGGAACTTAAACTGCTGTTGCGAAGAAGTTTCAAATCAACATCGTTTTCAAGAACAACTTCCGTCTTGACCGCCTCACGCCTTTCGCCAAACCTGAAGTTTTTTGCAAGAATCACCGGAATAAATTTGTCCCCTGTTCTTCAAACGTTGTTTACCAGAACCCCTTAGCTTGTGGTTTCTGTTATATTGGCCAGACAAAACGTTGCTTAAGGGTCAGCTACGCCGATTTCCCGATGTGTTGAAACGGTTGTGATATTCAGAACGAGCACATCCAACTGCCCCCGAAACGCACCTTCGTTAATCAATTTTGTCTTCCTATTCCGAAAATTAATTCATCAAAGAAACCAAAACAAGCCATGGGCGCAGCCATTTTTGTGACGTAGATGGGATAAACCTGCTCCATCTACGTAGATAGAGAATCGTGCGTCTGATTGGATGAAAGCTGAGGCTGAGGCTTTCTCTGACTTCCCTGGCGTCTTCTCCCGTTTGCGAGGAAATCCAGTTATGGCCGCCGGCTACGATGAGCGTTTCGTCCGAGGTAATCCCGAGAACTATTGAACGATGGAAACAACAACCGCGAACTCACCTCAACATCATTTTCGGCGTGAAATTATGATTATGTGCTCGAGAACTTCGCAGTTCAACCGTTCAGCTGCCATTCACGTCAACCCGTTTGCTGCTTTTACTACAAGTGCAGGAATGGCAGCGATTGAGCAAGAACGTGAGACTTGGTGATCGTTTGAGCATATACCTGCAGAGGACTGGTCTTCAAAGAAAGAAGGTCGTATTTCTGCCCATGCACATCGTGCGATTGCCAGGCTTGTTACACGAGATACATATATTGTGCAGCATCATAGCGCGACTGCAATGAACGACGTAGGAATGTATCGTGACCACTCGAACTGCACTCGTTGAACCATTCGTGGGTTATATGAAAGTGCTCAATAGAGTTGCCCCGCACAAAAAGTGTTGGATGTAGTTTTGTAGTGTGTTGTTTATCTCGTAGAGCGCATCGCGTCATGTAGGTCGAGAGCCCTTATACGTATTTTTTGCATGTTTACTTGAGTGTGCGCATTGTTCTATACCACACAGGCCATATTTCATTCATAATAGTTTCGCAAATAAACACGTACGGGTCGATCTCATATTGCTTTTGAGTTAGGCATAGTGTCTTCAGATCAGGGTATGTGTATCCTGTTTGCTGGGCCCAAGAGATGTTATTAAAGGGACCATGAAAAGGCGCACCCTAAAAAATGTGTTATTAGTGCAAAACTGCCCTTGAGAAATGCTCTATCCGAAACGCACACAGTTTTTGCGCAAATAAATCGCACGCGGCCAGGATTTTCCTCAAAAAGTGGCTGCGACCAAGCGCCCGACACACCCCCGCGAAGGGGCTCTGACGTCACGAGAGACATGTCCTCCAACCTATCAGAGAAGGCCGAGGCGCACACCCCCCCGCTGAATCACGTGGCAGCTCCGTTTGACAGTCCATGCTGCTGGCAGCGGTTTTGTTTTCGTTGTTCTCGCGGGAATCAGTTGTTGTACAGCGCAAATATGTCGAAACGAAAGTTTTCTTCATTGGAAGAAGAGATTATGCGACGCACAGAGCGCTTAGGCATAGTTCCGTACGCTGCAACGCCTGCAAAACCAAGCACGGCGACCTTTTCGGACGAGGAATCGGACGACGTTGTGCCATCGCCGCCGCCTCCAGAATCTCCGAGCCGGCTTGAAGGCACGCAATGGTAAATAATTTTGACAGTTTAGATCGTTTACGTTTCGTTCACGTACGTTACGTATTATCCATCTGTTTAGGTGTTCGTGCGGACAATGCGTCGTAATGGACTCTGCATTAGAGAGTGTGTGCTGCCGGGAGTTCCCGCTAGCTGTGAAGAAACAACAACGGGGGTGCATAACGCAAAATAAGACGTTCCGGAAAATTTGCCTGGACGTCGATTTGTTGCAAGTAACGTACCTTGAAATCTCCAATGGGCCACAGAAGAAGAAAAAGAATGACAACGATGATGTGCATAAGTAAGTGATGCCGATTTCCTGAATCGTCTGGCTCTTATTTTATAAGTGTATATCACGTATAACATATATAACTGTATTACCGCCGCGGAATTCTAACATGCTGAGAAATTTAAATCTGTGGAAAATACATAGTGCTCGTTGCTTTCGTACCATGTGGCAAGTAACACGTTTGAGGCTTTGTGTGTATCTGTCCCCTCTATGTTGTTCCAGCCTCAGAACATCAGTTTATCTCTTGAAGTAACACGTGTTTGCAAAGTCCCACATTGCAGGTACTACCACTGACTGAGTGACTGTGTTGTGAAACATATCTTCCTCCGGCATTATTTATTTGTTTCATTCTTTAAAAAGTGTTACATGTAGATCTCAGAGCAGTACACTGTAATGTCCATGCAGGAAATACCGATACATGGCGTATAGGCTATTTACAAGATGGCTTTGGCAGCGCTTGGGCAAGGACAACAGAGTTGTTTTACCAGCATGTGTTGTGAACAAGATACGGTGTACTTTCCAGTCGTCAACACACACTGGGTTCAAGTATCCTGCACTATAGAAGAAGTATTGTACTGTCTGTACCTCACCGTGTACTGAAATAAAGTGTTCTACTTTATAGTGCTTATTGTACAAGGTGACTAAAACATAAGGGAGGACAGAAGCGAAATGGGCATGCATTGTATTCCACACTGTATGCGCCAAATGTGTACAGCTAATCAGACTGAAGCAAAGCAGGGTTGTTTCTTTTGTGTGCGATTACCGTTGTAGAGCACTCAAAGCACAGTGTTTCGAAAAGCTGTGCTGCTTGAATTGATGCAGTTTATTGCATTATTGTAACTCTGCTTTTGTTATCAATAAGGGTAGCTAAAATTTAAAAGGAAATGTGCAGACCACAAGGTCAGCTTGGAAAGCAGTGCAATATATACATATATTTTATATGCAATATATACATATACACATGGGGGGTGGGGGCATGGTGGAACCTCGCCGACAAGCGGCCAGGTTATGCTACTGCCCACACACAAAATTCCGGACTAGCCGCCATTGTCGTGAACTGAAGTGTTCTTCAGGGCTTCAAACCACCCATCTGTTCCTCAAACATGTTCAGTACTGCTAGCGTTGGAAACAGTGAGAAGCCTGTGGGAAGCTTTTGAGAATCGAGACTGGTGGTGCTCGATCAAGGATGTTTTGGAGACCCTCTCGTACGCATGGCACATCGGACTGGGGACAACACAGTTGGTCGCGTTGAAGGCCTCCCTGAATGATGGCCACTTCTTACACAATTCTGCTGCCTCTGTGAGAAGGTCAGACACGTACCCTGCAAAGATGAGCGCTTTAGAGGTCTCTTCTGCCACAATTAGGAGAATCGTGTGCTTCTTTCAGTTTTCTTACGGTACGTTGGCTTCTCTTTGAGAGGACACACTGTAAATGTCCCCTTCTTGGCCCTAGGTGATTTCACTTTAAACATTGGCTGGCCGTCTTTTGTGGTAGCTTGAGGTCTATTGGCATTTTCATTGAAATGTAGCACTGCCAAGTATGTCCTGAGAAAATGCAGAGTAATAATGAGCACAGAACATCTTTGCACCTCACAATGTTGGCGTTGCTCTTACCTTGCACGCATGCAAAGTGGCGTGAAGGAGACGGATTTAGGAGCAAACCCAATTAGCACACTGTGGAACGATTCTAGAGAGTACGTCTGCAACCCAGGGGCGAGATGACCCAAATCCTTCACAAGGTGCTTGGCTTGGGTGATGCTCTTGAATTTCTTGTGTGCAGCTGAATCTGGAATGTGGTGAAGCTATTACTGCACAAAGCCGTATTGTACTGGCCTCATATTCCAGGTACTAGTATTGCACGTTGTCCACCTCTCGTTCAACCGCGTGTCCGACGAAAATCTCCGCAGCCCATTGTACGAATAGATCGATAAACGGAAAACTGAGGCGATCATTGTGGCACTTGAGTTAGAAACAGGTTCCACACCAAGTAGAGCCTGTTTCTTACTCAAGTACCACAATGATTGCCTCAGTTTTCCATTTATTGATGTATTCGTACAATGGGCTGCGGAGATTTTCATCGGACACGCGGTAGATGTACGTAATCACGTTCTCACCAGGCACCAACCAAGAACGTTCATCCAGGTCACCATGCAGACAATATGGGTAGAGGCTCCCATGACCAGCATGCACATTCACTATGTGATTGGCCATACTGGCCCACATGTCCTTGATTAGGGTGCCATTGCCTTCCCCAACAGCCGCACACCAGTAGAGGTGGTTCGTGGTGGATTCCACCCAGAGACCTAGCTCGCTGCACCCAGACTTCTTGCTTGCTGCAGCAAGTTTCTTTTTTATTCCTGCAGTGGCATTTGATCAGAATGGTGTGATGCACACAGCAGAAGACTGAAAAGGTGGACACTTATGTTACCTTTCGATATATGCCATACATCAAAGTAGTGTTGGATACTGGGCTCCTGTGTCGCCATGTGTTTTTTTATGGCAGGGTGGCGATCTGTTGTCAGGGACTTGATGATGACCCCTTTGTCCCTGATGGCTTTTAGTCCTTGGATAAGCCCCTGCTTTTCCATCAGCACGCTTGACTTGACGTCATCAGGCTGCTCACAGGGAAGAACCACATAGCCATATGTAACACACTGGAAAATTTTGCCTCAGCCCCTGTCACAGGCTTTTACCATACTATGCAAAGAATGGCCCGTACCTCTCCAACTTGCACTTGTTCAGTGTGCAGAATTTTATTGAGCTGTGCAACGTGCAGGTTGTAGCTCATGTACTTAGAAGAAAAACCGGGGGAGTCGCATCTGCCGTCCCCTGCCAAATCCACGGTTGCACCAGACAGAGCATCAAACAATTCGTTTTGGCGCAGCTTGTAAATCTGCAACACAGGGGAAAGCAAACCTGCTATTGCAACATTCACATTGTGACAGGGATTATAAATATCAAAACGGATCTTGATTAAAATGGTAGGTAGGCTAGGTAGGTAGGCCAGGATGGCTAGGAGAATGAAAATACAAAAATCATGTGCTCGGCACACTTTTCACCCAAGCTATGACAACACAGCAACGATATGTTTTTGCAAAGTGCATGAAAAATACATGTCAGCTCACCCTTTCAATTGCTGGAAGCAGGTACCCACGCTGATAATTGTAGAAGGCCCTTTCACAAATTACTTGTACCCCCATGAGTTCGAGCATTCTCAGTGTGGATGCTATGCTAGAACCTGAGAAAGGTTATGATTAGAGCCTGGGTTTATAGTACTAAAAACGCGGATTTACTAGGCACCTAAATACGCAGTTACAGGCACCATAAATTCATATCACAAAAGCTATTGTCGTTGCGCGAATTGTTCAGTTATAAGATCAGTAGGATTTGCACTAAGACGCTAACAATTTTGTTTATATTCCTGCATTATTAGGCCAGCAGGGTACCTATTGTTACTGTGTTATTGTTATGCACCACGTGAAAACCTTCCATGCACACCATGACAATTACATGTGTGCTGTCTGCGTGCAGTCGCATATCCAAAAGTAATCTATCCTACCGTGGGGCATGTTTGAATTTTGAATTAGCTTGCTGTTCTGTAAGTATGTAAGTGTGTGGGTAACATATGGATCATGATTATTTATTTGATTGGTGGGGTAAAAATTCTCTCGAAGTAAATATTTGAACAATTTGTTACAGTTGTCCATTGTGTAGGACACTCGTCAGAACTATTGGGGGGGATGGCATCGAACACTGTAGTTCTGAGATCGTCCCAATTTAAAAATTTGAGCACAGGGTCCTGATGCATCCTGAAAATGTACCGTTCACAACTTTATGTTCAAGCAAGGACGTGTTTCTATGAGGTTTCTGCACAAAGGGCAAAATATTTTTTGCCTGCATAATACCACTTTGTCCTTCCCTTGGCGGGGTGGGATGGCTGAAAAAGAATATCTGTATGTTGGCAGGCCAGTTAACTTCGATGCGGTTCAAACAAATGACAGAAGATTATGTCACGTGACTATCATCATGTGTAAAGAAGTAACTTCATCATGTGTAAAGAAGTAACTTCATCAAGTTTACGAAAGTTGAACGATCCTGTCTCAGACGAAACATGAAAAAATTAGGCCCCAGTTGGAAGTGCTGGACTAACTTGCCTGAAACATCGTTACAAAATGATAAGAAAGCCAAGCTTTCAGCAGAGAGGCGTTTTGAGGCACTAAACTGCAAAATAGGTGCTAACATAAAAATACAAACAAAATCTTCAGTGTCTGTTTGTGACTAGAGAGCAACTAACCCGAGAAAAGGATTGCAGCAGTAAGAAGAAGGTTTCCCACAGGCTTGCCAGACAAAACTGGCTGAGACTGCCACGTGGTGAAGTGGCCTCTAGCACATTCGGTCTCCACACTGAGAAGTGTTCCCATCATTCTACAGGTTGGGGGCTTGCATGGCGAATAGCACTCCTTGCAAACAGTGAACAACTCCATAAGTTGCTCATGGAACACAATGTACTTCTTTTCTTCTGCCGGATGTTGTCCACCCATGTCATCAGTTTGCCTAGAACATAACTTGTGTTTAGCATATGTCCATGACATACTGCTTGTGGTACCTTGTGAAACTCTCATCTAATGTAGGAGAGTAGTCGTCATCATTCATATCGTCTCCAACAGTACTGATGCTGCTGTGGAGTTCACTGTGATAGTCCTCCTCATGCTGTGGACTTGAACAAAATATTGGGGATGGTATCCTCGGATATGGCTCATCTGTGCCAACTGCGGGTTCCTGCTCTAGCTCCACTGCAGATGGGCCCTCTGTCTGTGTGCTGCTGTCGCTTGTAATTTTCCTGAAGCTTTCCATAGCACACTGTGTAGCTGCAGGAGTAGGCAACATATAGGCATCTGTAACTGGTGTATCACTACTGTACAATTGGAAACATATTAGTTATAGAAAGGAGGGAGAAGGTGCAGGCAAGCTTGTATAGACTCATCATATGGGACCGACAGACTGAGATTTTGTTGTCCGCCCTTTGTGTTCCATGTCGTTTGGTCCCATATCATGAGAATATTATTTATAATTACTTACATGTAGAGCACTGTTGTGGCCGAGTCTGTGTGCCCACGGTTGACACCTTTGGTTTTGTCTGAGTCTCTTCATTGAGCATCAGCACCTGCTCACACTGTGTGCCGCTGTCACGTGCATGTGTGCTGCTCTGATGGGGTGTAGCCAGGTTGGCCTCAAGAATTACTGACGCAGCAGTGCATCCTGACTGGAAAATTAAAATTAATGTTCACATTAAAAAGTGTGGTAAGGCATTCACGAGCGAGATTAATTTCTTGTTTTAACATTTCTAGAGGTGTGCGCGGACAAAGTTTCCAGTATCCGCTTCCGGCATCCGCACCCATTATCGGGAAGCATCCCCGACTTGCTAGGACTGGGTATACTGAGGAGGCGCGGATGCCTACGGCATGCGAGAAGTACTTGCGATCTTGGCGTGTATCCGCATGGAAGGATTCACGGATTTGCACGCGCGCACACCTCTCACCATTTACTCTACAGGGTCCCCGTTGTGTACACACAGTATACTCACGTTGGATCTGCTGCGTTTCGCTGGTGGCACACCGTTGTAATGAAGATACTGCGTTGGCACAGCCTCCTCCCGTAGGCGCGCGTACCGCGTATTCGAATTCACTTCTCGTAACACTGACAAATTGCGATCGTATGCTTCAGGAAGAAAGTGTCTTGAGCAAACAAACAGCGCCCGATCACCGATATCGTCCTTCAATCCAAGTGCCTTCAGCCACAAACTTCTGACAGGCTGTGCGGTTGGTAGTTTGTGCAGGTTGAAGTCACATCCTCGCGTCCGCTTCCTCCCACAGTGCTGGACCGCACACGAGCTTGGCATGTCGTATGCCGTGAGAAGACAGAACTCTTAGATGATCTAGTCAGCGCAACAGTTCCGAAGGCGAACAGAATGCAGGTGACACAAGGTGAAACGACGGAGAATTGAAACTAGTACGATGCGCACGCTACTTTTGGATGACACAAAAGCGGCGCCGTTTCTATGGCAACGGAGGGAGCACGGCTCACAGGCGACATCTCCTGGAGATTTGCATGTCATCATTTAAGCGTGCTTTACACTGCACTCGATAAAAAAGAAAGTTTCATTGAAAAGTTAGTCAATTCTCTTCAGAACTATTCGTGTGTTACACAGTTGTCAATTATAACGTTGTCCGCCAATGGGAAGTTCTGGCTGTCATGACATCACGCGCCGTTTCCACCTTGCGCCGAAGAGCGGCTGTGTCGCAGGAGTCGCCGCTTGCGCTCGTTTTCTCTTTTAGATATCTCAACTAATTTTCTTAGCATTGGGATCATTTTACGCATAGCACATGTATTGACACGCAAGAACTCGGTAATAACACTTGCAGATGTGTTCATCATCTTTTCGTGGTCCCTTTAAGGGTAGTGCAACATTTCCCACTTCTTGAACCATGCTAACATTGCCAGAATAAGGAACATTACACTGTGCTGTGTATTCCACACTCAGTTGTCTCGCGACGTACATCCCTAATTATTATATTGGGTACTCCACATGTTCAACCAGTCAGCACTTCCCATATCCTATTTTTTTTTAAACATGTGCTTAAAATTCCACAACTGCCACTCAAGTAACTTTGCCACCAAATTAGTCAGTGACAAAAGGTATATGTACTTTATCACAAATTTAATAACCTTGGTGGAAATGGTTGATGGTGTCCTCTGCCTTGTACCGTGCACTTCATAGCAAAATACACAATAGTCCAAATGTTTTCCTTGTCCACAAATGCCCTGTCAAAGCTGAAAGACTCTTATTAAAATGGGGAAGCGGGCTTGCTTGTCCAGAGAAACAAATATGAAACTGCAGTGCTCAACGTAAATAACTGCATGCTCAGCAACTAAGGCTGGTGATGCCGAAGACCTAATATTTCTAGGTTAAAAGGAACAAAGGAGAAAAGACCACTGCGGCGTATTAATGTTGTTTCAAAAGTATAACACCACAAAATTTGTGAGAGTCAGTTGGTGTATTTAGTTATGTTGGTCACCTCCTGCACCAATTTTTAATAAGATTCAAATGCGCTGCTACCAACCAGGACCTAAGCCTGACCTATGATCTAATAATAATAATAGTATCTATCTATGACCTATATGGACCCTCACCACTAGTTTGGTCCAGGTTTCACACGTGGCTTCTAGTGAAGTTCGAAGCTGCTTTGTAGAGCTGACAGGAGACTTGCAGAGTAGAGGATTTTTTATTTATATTTTCCATAGAACATGTAAAAAACAATGTGCTGTACCAACTGTATTCAAAGAAATACAAATATACTTTGTTTTAGCTATGTGCATATTAGCAGATTACAGGTGACCGATGACACACAATGGGCGTCAAGGGTGAGAACACAAGAATACTACCACTGCAGGCACTGTCCTGAAATTCTAAGTCACCATTTGTCAGAAAGCAATGACCACGCACAGCCTAAGGATCACATTTAGCTCCTTCCATTATTCTTTTTATTGACAGCATGTTGGCTGCCATCCAGTCCATGAAAGTGACCCTTATCGTTGAAAGAACGGTTCAACAGCAAGCGAGCTGGTGATAGTGTCCATGATGGCGAAACCTGAAGAGGAGATACAAGAAGGGACATAAACACGCTATGTTGAGACATTGTGTATGTCCCTTCCTATCCCTCGTCTCAGGGTTTTTCGCTATGGACCTTCATGATGTTTCCTTCTGGAAACTTCACATATTTTTATGTAGAATTGTGAAGGTACAGCTAGGTGCTGTTAGCAAATCACACAGTACTTTTCTTGAAACAAGAATCGATATCCATAGAAGGTACACAATCATCTTCAGCATTGCACACATCTATGGGACATGTTAATCACTTCGGAATGTCACGAACAGGTCATGGAGGCCGGCACATGATTAGTGGTGTTGAACAGACAACTATTTGTCATATTTTAGGCACAAAAAGCAGTTTTGGCACCTGCATGTTGAGACAGATGTACCTCTACATACTTTGCCATGACACAAATATATGAAGCAACAAATGTACTCTCTAGTTCATTATGGTTATTAGTCAACACTGCCAAGAATGTGGGAACACAGTCTTTTACCACCTACAGTCTTCAAAATGACCTTCACACACGACACATTGTAGGTCAACGAGACTCCAGAATGATGTCCTCTGATGATGATGCTTCAGGTTTTCTTGGCGCATAAGCAACGAAGGCCATAATGCGCCAAGACAATGATAAGGAAGGTACTAGTTAAAAGTACAGTGATTCAGCTAAGATAAAACTGTACAGTTAGAGAATAAAAGGACATAAAGCTAAAACTACAATCCATTTAAAACACCAACGTCTTCAAAGAAACTAAACACCCGTTCAAATGGCAGAAGAGTCTCATCCCCCAGCAAAAGGGATGGATGTAGAGGTGTGTGGTATGTATAGAGCTCGTGGAAATGGTGAAGTCGGTGTGTTTCATGTGATGGACATGTAATAAGCATGTGTAGGACAGACTTCATCTCGTCGCATCGAGTGCAATATGGAGCCTCTTCATTGCTGAGGAGGTGACTGTGGGTCAGATGAGTGTGCCCAATTCTCAACCTGGCAGAAACAACTTCATGAAGACGACTGTTAAAAATCTGTGTCGGTTTTACAATGGTGGGCTTAACCAGGTGAAGTTTGTTGGTGTGTAGTGTATCCCAGTGCTGCTGCCATCTTCTGTTGATGGCCCTCATAAGTGTAGGTCGGAGGTCTTGGGACGGTACATCAAAAGGATTCACCTCAGTTGAAAGAGCAGCTGTAGCAGCAGCATCAGCGAGTTCATTACCGGCTATACCCACATGACTGGGTACCCAGCAGAATGTTAAAGATAGACCCTTTTTTATTACCTTAGCAGCAAGGCACTGTGCCTTTTGTACAAGAAGGTTTTTTGACATTCCTATGTTGCCTACTGCTTGAAAAGAACTGAGAGAATCTGTGTAAATGACCGATGACTTGGTGTGACTTTCTAAGATGTAGTTCAGTGCCAGGATTATTCCGTATACTTCGGCATTAAAAACTGAGAGCATGTGAGGTAGACGATATGACTGTGTGAATCCATCGGTTACCATTGCACATGAGACTGAGGTGCGTGTTTTGGAACCGTCAGTGTAAAAGGCTCTGTGTTCCCCAAGACTTTCTTTAAGAGACTCAAACTCCTGCTGGAGCACAACAGGTGGTGTGTTCTGTTTCTTAAACATAGTCAGGGAGCTATTGAAACATGGAGGTGATTGCCACGGCGGGGCCCGTGGGCTAGCCTGCACTATAGTGAAGTCATCATGTGGGAAATTGTAATCTTCACATCCCTGGCGAACGCGCATGCTAAATGGGGGAATAACGCTGGGTTTATTTAGAAAGAGCTGCTTGAAGCGTGTGCCTTTAACGCAGGAAATGACTGGGTTATTGGGATAACCTCTTACCCTCAAGGAGTACGAAACAGACAAGTAAAATCTCCTTCTTTCCAGTGACCATTCGTTACTCTCAACATAGAGGCTTTCCACTGGCGACGTGCGGAAAGCACCAGTTATCAAACGCAATCCCTGGTGATGTACTGGGTCTAAAATCTTAAGGACAGATTTCCGAGCAGACCCAAAGACAACACATCCATAGTCCATTCTAGACAGCACTGTGGACACATAGACCCTGTGCAGAGTGTCACGATCTGCACCCCAAGATTTATGGGACAGCACTTTCAATAGGTTTAGGGATCTCATGCATTTTGTTTTAAGGCTCTTGATGTGAGGTAAGAAGGTGAGCTTTCTATCAAGGATGACCCCAAGAAATTTGTGTTCACCCCTAATAGCGAGGTCCTGTCCGTTCAGCTTAAGAGTGGGTGGGGGAAACAGTCCTCTCACCCTCGAAAAATGAACACAAACAGTTTTCTCATGTGAGAACCTGAATCCATTCTCATGGGACCATTTGGTAAGCTTGTTTAAAGTTAGCTGCAACTGTCGTTCACATGTTGCTAGATTCGTGGAAGAGAAGGATACCTGAATGTCATCAACATACAGTGAATAAGACATGGAAGGTGGGATTATACTAGCTACTGAATTTATTTTCACGAGAAACAGAGTGACGCTAAGGACGCATCCCTGCGGCACTCCATTCTCTTGGAGGAAGGGACGGGATAGCGTTGTTCCGAGCCGCACTCGAAATGTCCTGTCTTCGAGGAAGTTTGTTATACACCTAAGGAGGCGCCCCCTGATCCCAAAAGAGTACATGTCTTGTAGGATACCATACCTCCAAGTGGTGTCATATGCCTTTTCAAGGTCAAAGAACACCGACAGACAGTGTTGCCTACGGACAAAGGCTTCACGGACCATTGCTTCTAGTCGTACGAGGTGGTCAGTTGTAGAACATCCAGCGCGAAAACCACACTGGAGTTCCGAAAGACATTTGTGTTCTTCAAGGAAATGGACCAGCCGAGCATTGACCATACGCTCAAACGTTTTGCTGATGCAACTCGTGAGAGCGATGGGTCGATAACTGGCCGGGCTTGAAGGTTCCTTTCCAGGTTTTAACAAAGGAATTACGGTGGAAATTTTCCAGGCTAAGGGTAATTTACACTGAACCCAAACCTGGTTAAAAAATTGCAGTAAAACCTCTTTGGATGCCTGAGACAGATGGATCAGCATACAATACATCACCCTGTCTGGGCCTGGTGAAGTTGTCTTTGTACGCTTTAAGGAACGATTTAGTTCTACTTTGGTGAAAGGCTGATTATATATCAAACTGTCTCCGCAATGCATTGGAATTTTCTTCCTCTCTGCACTACGTTTTACTTTGAGGAACTCATTGCTGTAGTTGGAGGAAGAGGAAACACTTTCAAAATGCTCACCAAGAGTATCAGCTTGTTCCTGTAAGCTTTGTACTGGCTGACCGTTAACTACTAAAAGAGGAGTAGCACGGCTCATGTGTACACCTCTGATCTTATGAAGGCGATCCCAAATAAGTTTAGAAGAAGAATTGGATGACAGGGATGATACAAAACTGTGCCAAGAGGACCGCTTGGCTTGCTTACGCGTCCACCTGGCTTTGGCTCTTGCCTTTTTGAAGAGAACAAGGTTTTCACTGGTGGGGTATCTCCGAAATCTACCCCACGCCCGATTTTGGGCTTTTCGTGTTTCTTCACACCCCTTGTTCCACCAGGGTTTTGGTCGCTTAGGCAAGCGGCCAGAAGTTTCGGGAATACATTGTGTTGCTGCGTCAAGGATGACATTAGTTATGACGTGGTTTGCTTCGTCAGTTGTCATCCTATCAACAGGTATTAAAGACAGGTCGCATTTTTCAGAAAAAGTGTTCCAGTCAGCTTGTTCAAGTTTCCACCGGGGGGAACATGTTGTTAAGATATCTACTTGAGGCAGGTACTTCAATACCACTGGAAAATGGTCACTTCCCAATGGATTCTCTTTTACTGACCACTCTAAAACTCCAAAAAGAGATGGACTACATAAAGACAGATCTAATGCCGAGAAAGATTGTGTAGCGGAATGTACGTACGTCGGTGACCCTGTATTCAAAATACAGATGGAAGATGATAGCAAGACCTTTTCTATCATCTTTCCCCGACAGTCGGTCCTTGTACTACCCCAGAGTGGGTTGTGCGCGTTAAAATCGCCTAAAAGCATGAAAGGAGTTTGAAGTTGGCTGCATAGATCTTCTATGTCGTTTTGCGTGATGGATGCTGTTGGCGGCAGATAAACGGAGCAGACAGTGACTACTCTATCCAGGCACACCTGCACTGCTACAGCTTCCAACTGTGTATTGAGGTTAACTGCTCTGGCTGGGACAGACGCTCGTGTGACAATCGCCACACCTCCATATGAACGATTCGTGTCATTTCGATCCTTTCGAAATATGTTGTGTCTACGTAAAGGAATTGGAGAGCTTGTATTCAAGTAAGTTTCCTGGAGGCAAAAGCATGCTGCATTGTAGGTATCAAGAAGATCATTTACATCGTCTAGATTTGAAAACAAACCACGATAATTCCATTGGAGGAAGTGGTTCATAATGGCGGCAATTCCAAGAAACAAAATTAAGCGCAGCACTTGGTTATTCCGACTGGGTAGCACTTGTTTCATTTAGGAGGTTGGACCCTTCGCAGGGGTGGCTTCTGTGGTTCGCTTGTCTTTGCTCCCCTTCCTCTGCCTTTTTCTCGTTTTCCTTTTGGGTGCATTTCAGGGAGGCTTGATGATGACTTTTGCGACATTCTGTCGTCATCATCAACCTCCATGCTTTGAAGGCCTTTCTGGGAGGGGGCTGTCACGCCTCCATCCCAAATCGACTGCATGCCATCGGCTTTAGAAGAAGCCGCGGCTGCTTCTTTTTGGCCAGTTGGACGGCTGACCTCCGTTGTAGCAGGAGACACCTGAGTGCCCCCAGCTTCCTCTTGGGGAGTGTGGGGTGGAGGCTCAATAACCTGCGAGCAGGTTTGAGTCTCCACGGATTTCCTCTGTGGTGCCACTCCCCTACGCACCACTTCGGAGAAACTGCCTTTCTTTTGAAATTCGTACTGGGTTCTAGCAGCTCTGTAGGAAATATTCTGCTCTGTTTTGATTCTGATTACTTCTTTTTCGTCTTTCCAGCGCGGGCATGATCGTGAGTATACTGGATGGTTACCTTGGCAGTTAGCACAACGGTATTCATTGCTGCAAGATTCTCCTGAGTGGTCTTTGCCAGCGCACTTTGGGCATGTCAGATGTCCGCGACATGCAAGTGAGCTGTGCCCAAAACGCTGGCATTTGAAACAACGTCTCGGATTTGGCACATAGGGCCTAACATTACAGCTCAGGTAACCTGCCTTTATATTGGTGGGTATGGTGTGTAGTTTGAAGGACAGAATAATGTGTTTGGTGGCAATTTCCTTGCCGTCCCTCCTTATCATGATTCTTTTTGCGCATACTACACCCTGGTCACTCAAACCCTCTTCAATCTCAGGCTCCGTGCATCCGAGAAGCTCGTCCTCTGAAATCACGCCCCTCACGATGTTCAATGTACGATGTGTCGTCACACTCACAGGAGTATTCCCAATGATTTTCAGTGTTTGTAATGCAGTGCTTTGTTGGTTACTTTGTACTTCAACCTGGATGTCTCCGTTGTTCAGTTTTTTTGCGTTGTATGCTTTACCAATGACTTTTTCCAGGTCCTTCGCCACAGCGAAAGGAGAGGTCTTTGCTAGTGATTTTCCATCTTCAGTTGACTGGATTACTAGAAACTTAGGAAACCAGGGATCTGGAGTTAGATCAAAAAGATTTAGCTCAGTTCTTTCGGTGCGGCTCCTTTTCAGGCTCCGATCGTTTTTCTTGGAGTGTTGATTATCCATAAACAGAAGTATTATTATTCAGTACAGCAGGTGTGTCGCCCACCATCGAGCCCAACTGAGGGAGTGTGCCATACACACTAACACCTTCCTCTGTACTATACCCTAGCGCAGGTTTCAAGAGAGTGAAAGGACTGCACAAGGTTGGCCCTCGCCGCCAAAGAAGGTGAAAGGAGAAGGATTAGAAGGAAGGATACAAAGGAGAAGGTAATGAGCGTGGGAGATGGCGACTAAGCTGAATAATCCTGGCCGGGCCTTCCAGGACCACCCGTCTATGGGAAGCAGGGGCCAAAGCAGTGTGTTGCTTTCCCGGAGGGGCCCCGAAGGGTCCAAACCAACCTCCGAGTCCACTCAACCGCCAGGATCCCCCTTTCCCCAGACACGGGAAAGCCACGCACAGCTATACGTGGGGGTCTCCCTCCTGCGGCGACCCAACTGTTGGTGCAGGAGGGGGCTACTGCGGCTGCTGCCGGGCGATGGGGGCGCCAAGTTCCCGACGCCGGGTGATGTCCTCTCCCTCCCCATTAGCTGAAAACATTTTTCTATAACCTTGCATAAGGGGAAGTTAGTACAAAAAACGCACACATTCCTTTTTTGAGCAAATTAGTATTCAGAGCGTTACCATACTGTGGTAGGCCTGCAGTGCATTACGTGGTACAGCACACACTGTAAAAAATTTCACCGTAGAACATGTCCCCCATTCTAATGACAGTCTTCTCCAGCTTTTCAAACTGCCATTTCCCATAGTGCTTTATGGTATGACACAGTATTTGTAAATCTTTACTGTAGTTTACTGGTTGTAGCAGAAAAAAGACATCACTGTGCTTCATCACAGGACGCAAGCCATAAGTGCTATACGGAAACAGTACAAGTTGCTCTCTAGCAGTTGTTCGTGTTTGGACATGGTATGGCGCATGCAGGGTAAATTCCATGGTTAAAATATCCAAACGTGAACAAGTGTTAGATTACATGATGTAGAATGCTCTATAGTACAGTAAGACCTCCAAAGTCTGACACCTCCCTACCTCGGACAACTCCCCACGATTTCATTGCACGGGCAGGCTCCCATTGAAACTACATGGGGACGAAATTCTCTATGTCGGACACCTGCCTATCTTGGAAGTAGGATAGGGTTTTCCCTGCAAAGTCGGACTTAACCCTGGCCAAATTACCTCAATATCAGCCCATCTTTGCACCAAAAACACCCAAAATGAGCCAGTGGCCTTGACTTTTGCCCCTTTTTTTCCCTATACTGGCCACAGCATTTTGTTGCTTTAGTTTTCAGAGTCCAAAAACAAGTGCTGTCAGTCTACATTGTAATTCTTTATGTGAGCACTTGTCTTCAGTTTGTCTAGAGCCTTTGAACAAGCACTGCACCAAAGCTATCAGAAGTGGGCTGACGCTTCAGAGACAAGTCCTTGCTTCTCGAAAAGATCCAGAGGTAATGCCACTGAGTAGAATCTGGACGGAATTGAATCTACTAAAATCAGTAATAATTATCAGTGAAGAGTGGGTAGAGGTACCACTACCAGGCACCACCACCAGGTACCACTAAGGACCTTAAATTGAAGAAGGGGGACATTTCTCACAGCTGTGATCTCTTCCATTTTTTGTTCCCGTCATATTCTGTAACTCGGACACCTCTGTAAGTAGGAGACGCTTCGGCTGCACCGCGGGTGTCCAACATAGGAAGGTTTCACTGTACTTGTGTTCCGTGTCATGTCACCACAAACAATATATGCTTTTGCTCATGCTGCACAGCACAGGCGAATTGAGCTGCATGTGAGGATAATAACATGAAACCCGAGGCGCGGAGGAAAAGGCATGACTTTACGGTCTCTGTGTCAGTTGTTTCATGTTGTAATTGCGTACCAGCTGGCCTGTACCTGAGAATAGGTTTGATGCATTGTACACGCACCATACACATGCAGTATGTGGTGTGTTGTGATAGTAATGCCACTGCCAATTGAAGAATAATGCTCCAGGTGGATTGTTTCGGCACAATCTTGAACTATGCATACCAAGGGGTAGGGCATCTGCGTGACAGGTTTACCTGGAAGTAAGAATGTAAATGTTAGCTGAAGTCATTGAATAATTAACATTATCAATATACTGCTGCAGATGATACAAACAATAGCACACATGATGCTCCGATATGTTCTGCAGGAATGTCTCTGTACTCACAATATTAGTACAGCAGCTACAGAAAGGCATAAAACAAGTTTTTGTATACATGATACCACTTGTATGCAACACAAGCTTCTGCTGCACTGCCAGAACACCACGGCGGACAGATTTACCTTACTTCACCTCAGAAAAAGTATGCACTGTTGCACACATGATGCTGTTTGAATGTCTCGAAAAGCATAATTTATGACCAAAAGACATCAACTGGAAGATTTCGATTTACCTTAGTCAAAACTGAGAAAAAGTATGTGCTGTTGCACACATGAAACTGCTTGAACTGCCCTCGAGCGCTCTGGAAAAACACCTTATTTGTAACCAAAATACAACAGCTGAGCCAACATTGAATTTATACCTTACTCAAAATACACAAGATTTGCTGCCGTGCATATGATACGATGATACTCCTTAAATGTACTCTGCAAGCGCTGCCACCTCGGGCATGGTTGCTCTAAGCTAGCGAGCAACAGCAAGGGTATACGAACACAAGAAGTCGAGCACAAGTGATGGAATGCACTTGATTAATCAGAAAATGAAATGTCTCAGTACCAGGTGTCACTGTTCCGTCAACAAAAACAGATGAACTTTGAAGGAGCGTCTGGTTGGCACTGGGTGACAGCCTTCAGCTTGAAACCCAGACGGTGATCGTTGAGACGTGGAGTGCAAGCTTTTCGGTTGTGCCAGCATGCCTGCGAAATCATTTAACAAATAAGGCAATTCCAAATCTGTACTGAGAATACACCCGCTGGGGCGTAACCTCTAAAGGATGAAGCAGTAACCGACAGATAGCGTATTTTTCTCTTCTACAGGGTCGGACACACATAAGCGTATCGCGGGAGCGCATGACCTGCAAGTATGCCAGCGCCGCGCAACGGATGCTCCTGGGTTTGAGACCTCGCGCCTAGCGAACATTCGCCACCTCTCGGTTGGGTCCGTCATTGCTCTCGTGGCGCCGGCGGGCGGGGAGACTCACCTGCTGTTGCTATTCAATCTCTGCTGACGATGTTTTGATGAGTGCGTGGCGCGGTGTAATCTTTTACGACATCACCGTCTTATCGGGATCAAGAAGGAAAGTGAAACAGACGGATGTGATGTCTGATGACATAGAATGCATCCTTTGCAAACGAACAGATAACTATACATTACAATAAATGCAAGTATGCCAGGACATGCGCCTGTTTCACTTTTCTTCTCGATTCCGATAAGACATAGATTACGTCGCGCCACGCACTGATCAAAACATCGTCAGCAGAGATTGAATAGCAACAGCAGGTGGGTCGCCACGCCCGCCGGCGCCACGAGAGCAATGACGGACCCAACCGAGAGGTGGCGAATGTTCGCTAGGCGCGATGTCTCAAACCCAGGAGCATCCGTTGCGCGGCGCTGGCATACTTGCAGGTCATGCGCTCCCACGATACGCTTATGTGTGTCCGACCCTGTACGTGATGCAATTTGCACCGCATGACTGACTTGTCTAACATATTACGCGTCTTACCTTTATCTGCTGCCTAGTCCTGCCCCTGCAATCTCCTGCTGCAGATAAGGTTGGCACAGCATCCAGGACGAGACATCTTCGGCTTCTTGTGAAACAAGTTGTCATAGGAAAATTTAATGAGACAGGTATGAGACAGGTATGGTCACATGTTCAGGGGCTGCAGGATGACGCAACGATTATGTACAACGGTTATTTACAACATGGTGATCGATGAAATGATATGATATAGTTCACGGCGGCGTGCCCTTGATCGTAACGCAGCCACCTCGGGCTGAAAGCGACGGATGGAAGCGCCATCGACGAAGAAACCTGTCATCTCCAATAGCGAACAGTTCCCGCTGCAACTCAGTAGTGAGCAGTATGCGCGCTCTCCGCACCAAGCAAAAAATGGGCACATCTCGACGACGTTGCGCGACTGCCTTACAACGAGCCTCCCAAAGCACAACCGCGCCGCAAGCTGTGAGAAGTACACTAAGGCGGTGTGGGTGACGTTGGTTAAAGCGCACTGGGCATACTATGTTCGTGCTTCGTCGGACAAGGTTCCAAAAGACGCGAGCAATGCGGCAGGCAAACAACACGTGCATGTTTGTCTCACGTTCACTGCAGTAAGGGCACAAATCTGTCGCTGTTACGTGCCACGAGTACAGGCGGTCCCGTGTGGGTTGCACGCCCCACGCGAAAGACCACATGGTGTCCCGCAGAAATCCAGGGAGCCATGTAAACACCGTCCATGCTATGTTTGACGCCTGCTCAACACGCACTCGAAGGCTCTCGCTCGCTGACACGGAGTCCAGCAACAGCGCACCAGCCATCGAAGAGGGGGAAGCCGCAACGAGGCTGCCATCAGGAACAAGGGGCGAGAGCTGTTGGTAGTACGTATGAACCGCGGCGTGAAACCCCAATGGTGCTACCGCCCGTGAACCACTGACAGGGTTTGGCCCGAGGAGTTCCACCCAGTAGGTGAGCAGCACTTTCGCCGGCGAGTCTTCCTCAGCGTGCACAATTCGCAACGTGGTGCTGAGAGCGATGCCCCGATTCATAAGCCCGATATCTGGAAGGCTCATCCCGCCCTTAGAATTCGTAAATGCCAGCATGGTCCGTAGGACAGGGCCTCTCCGCTTTCTCCAGAACAATGACAAGAGGCAAGAGTGCACCCGAACGACGACTGCACGTAGGGCAATAGAAACGTGACTAAGATGCCACAAGCGTCCCGGTAAGACAGTACGTGCGAGGAACGATCGTTCACAGTACAACAGGTCAAATGCCTGTGTCGCATCAGACTTCGTCTGGAGCTCCTCCAGCGCCCTGAACCAGTTATCGACCTTTGGGCCGCGGCAGTCGAACACAATGCCCAGTATTTTTAGTGACGCGCTGAACTGGAAAGGCAGTGATGAATACGGAGAAAAGCTCCCGAGTGGCATCAACTTGGTCTTGGCGAAGTTGAGCATCCCACCGGAAAGTGCAGCATAGGACTCGTAGACTCGAAGGACCTCAGACGCAGAGCTTGCATCCCGCAGAAGAACCGTGATGTCATCAGCGTACGCACTGACCTTCCATTCCCCGGATCTGGGAAGCGGAAAACCGTGAATGCACGGGTTGGTCTCAATGTTCCATAACAGGGGATCAATTGCCAAGGTGAACAGAGCTGGAGAGAGTGGGCAGCCTTGCCGTACGCCCCTGGAGACTGGGAACTCCCTAGACAACTGCTGCATCATGTACAGGCTGCTGCGATGATTGCGGTACAGCTTGGCGATGGCACTGATGAGCCATCCAGGGAACCCGTACTCTCTGAGGACAGCGAACATGTAACTATGCACCACACGGTCGAATGCTTTCTTCTGGTCAAGTGAAAGTAAGCAACCATCCGGTACACGTGGAGTGGCGTAGCTCAGTGCGTCTCTCAGCCCTGACAGCGCGGTGTACATCGTGCGGCCTGGCACTGAACAAGTCTGAGAATGGTGGATTACTGCCGGGAGAGCATTTTGGATTCTATTGGTCAATACGGAAGTCACTATCTTGTAATCGCTGTTCAGCAGCGTTATTGGCCTCCAGTGTTCGGGACTACCAAGGTCGCCGCTTGTCTTCGGGAGCAAGACTATATGTCCATAACCAAACGACTCCGGGAAGTCGGCACCTTCGAAAGCCCTTCGAACAACGTCGAAGAGGAACTCCCGAATGCAAGGCCAAAACGTAGCATAGAATTCGGAAGAAAGCCCATCAGGTCCTGGACTCTTGCCAACTGCCGCACATCGGACCGCCATGTCCAGCTCTTCCAAACGCAGAGTTGCGCATTGCTTCGTTGTAACATTCGTATGAGCCAGATGAACAGATCAAATCGCTCCTTTCGAAGGTGGCACCCAGTCGGAGTTGTAACCGATTGTTGCAGTCAATAGACTTCTCTTTCGCCTTTCGGAAAATTGTGGTTTGAAACATTGGAACTGCATGCTGAAGTGTTCTTGCAGACGGGAGCAAAACGCTTACACATTCTCGGCACGCAGCACAGAACACGAATCACACCAGGAAGTCTGTACTGGCCTAGCAAATGCTTTGCAGTCGAAGGAAGCAAAACTCACGTTCCTCGTGGGTTTAGTGAAGTCCAGAAATATACTGGCTCCCTAATAGCGAACTGTTTATCACTTCCCCAATGTGAATCTGCGCAGCAGACGGCTCGGCAGAAGAAACTGGCCGGCTTGGCGGAAGAAACCAAGCCAAAAGTCATGCCAAGCCGGAGCGCGGGCAGACCACGAATGTGTCGTCGACACAGGGTTTGCGGGCCACAAGACGGGATGTCAGTGAAACTAAAAATTCACTTTTTCGGAAAACCGCGAGGAGTTTGGGATAACTATTTTGCATACATAATCAGTGTTCCCTTATGAACACATCGTGTGAGTACCATTCCATTCTGTAACACTCGAAAATCGGCGTAGCTGAGCTTTAAATGATCGTTTGAGAGAGCATTAATTAAAAGTAAAAAATAAAGCTTCAAACTCTGAAATTGCAAAACATTTGGAAGAATGCTCAGATTGCTTCCCTCTATGGGATGAAACAATTGTAAAGGCATCCGAAGTGGACCCTCACAGAAGGCTTTTGAGAGAGACCCTTTTCATAACTTCTTGTGGGAACTGTGTCAGCAAACCTTCCGTATCCTCGGTCCGGCCTTGAACACACTGCTCGTTCCCCCGAAATGACCTCCTGTTTTGTTCTCAACTGGTGTTTCCTTCCCTTCTGTTTGTATATATTTCTTGTTTGTGAAGTAAAATTTTCAGCTGTGTTTGAGACTTCGTGTTGTGTCTGTCCCTTCGTGTTCCCTAGTCTCGGGGTTTTTATATTATGCATTATGCGTTAAGAAGAAGTTTTGGTTCTGCCGTTCCTGTACAGATGACGCTGCAGATTAGTGCCTCAAATGTGGGCATAGTATTGCTTTGCCATTGCTCGGACCGGCAGCCATCTGCACAGGCTCTACATGCCTGCATCCGTGCAATTATGCCAACCTAGCTGTTTTCTCACATGTAGATAATGTAGTTACAAATACCACATTGTAAATAGGGCTCTTTTTTTAAGCACTACAATTGAAAAGGTAGCTCTTTTTTAATGTATAACATTTTTTTGGAGTGCATCTAATTTACCAGACTGCATCTTAGATCCTACACGCCAACAGACGTTTCCAAGTTCAAAACATGATGATGATGATCACCACTGTGACTATGGTGGGCTAGAAGGACTGGTGTGCTTACCGCCATATCCAATACATAGAATGCACGATGCCCCTGTTTTGAAGCCAAGCTCCTGAGCTCTGGCGCTATGCGCTCGCTGCGAACCAAGCGGATTCTCGTTGAACTAGTCCAACATGTCCCGTGTGTGTGACGGTGTATGTGTGCTTGACTATTTTTATAGCGAATATATTTGGACCAGCACTACGTTGGTTTGCCGCACTGACTGTTTACTAGCATCCGCAGTTTTTTGTAGCTAAACCACGTGACATTTGCTATCGTCACGTCTGCCTAGCCGACGATCCCTGCAAGCGAAAGATATCGGAATGTTGCGAAGCACGTGACCGCATGCCTTATCTTCGTTGGATGATGACAGACGGGTCGAAAAACAAAACGAAGAGCGGCTACTGCGTCCGAGAGCTCGCCTCCTTGATGGTTTCTTTCTCTTCACTCTTTCTTTTCAGCCTAGATTATCGAGTTGCAGTGTACAGGAAGCTGGGAACATTTTGTCACGGAACATAGGCTGATGGTGGATTGTTGAACTAAATTGTCAATTAACTATGGCGCTTTCCATACAGTGTACCTCGCCGCACATCTTAGTTGTTACGTAATTATTTTGCTTCTTATGTAACGATATAAAGAAACATGGTATCGGCCATAAAACACGAAATTGTAGCACCGCAGTAGTATTCTCTGTGCACGCACGGTTTTACTGTTGACCAGTAGAACGACCGAGTCATATAGAGAGAGAGAGAGAGAAAGAGAGAGAAGAAAAAATGCCACACTTGTATTATTAACCGAAAATGCTTGAATGGAATTGATATTATACAAAGGGTTCCTAGAACATCATGTTAAACTCATTTTATCCACTGACTGGGCGGCCTAAGAGCGCTGTTAGCGTGACATTATACAATAACAACAAATACACTGATGATGATAGAAGGGAAAATTCGCCACCTGGGTTTGTGGCCACAACCGACAGCCACAATGCCGACATTATAGATTATGAAGATTCAAGTTGAAAAGCGTAATATACATGTGCCCTATGACTTGCTAAGTGTGCGCTTGGTGTGCCCCCCCCCCCCCCCCGCCATATTACTTGTGTCATACTACGCTCACTCGTTCTGAGACCTTTGTCCTACATTTTGCATTTGACCCGTTCACCGTATGTGCATCTGTTTGCATTTTCATCGCTTGTAGGCGTCCTGGCGTGTGCCCGACTCTGTCGCGACTCATATCTCCATCTTTTTCTGTTACCTCATCACAGCCATCATCAGGTTATACTAAAAAGGGTGTAACATATAGTTACAAATGAAACCTATTGACATTGAATACGGTCAAGGATATAATCTCATGATTGTTGAGTATATGTATTATGTATATGTATTACTTGATATTGCCTTTTGCTATGAGGTACACTAGAATTCAAGAGTATTCTGCTTCAATACGTGATCTGTTCCTGGTGCCTAACACCCTTGACTGGAAATGGGACTGCCAAGTACTTGGTTGACATTCAGATCACAAGATGGTTCTTGAGATGCACCATATAAAATATAAGCATGACAGACCTAAAATCCAGATATTCCACGATTTTCCTTGGGCAGATCCTTGTACAATTTTAACTGGATCTGTAGCATCTCGAGAAATGTTAGTATGGCCTGAAATTTTTTCAAGGCCACTGTCCACAACAAAGTTCGTGTCCAAGAAGCCTTACAGGGGGGGGGGGGGGTAGTATGTTTATTAAGAAAAAAAGAAGGAAAGGTTAGCCAGGCAATGAGCTTGCTTGCTATTCCAAGAAAAAATGGGGGAAACGAAGAAGAGAAGGAAGGAAAGACAAAAGAAAAAACGGGGAAAACGAAAAAGAAAAGACAAGGTTTACACTCAAAGACCATGGGTGACACGCGAAGCTTAGCATCTTAAACGTCGCATAAACAAAATTAGACGGCGATGGAAACTAACCATGGTTCCAGGTTTGACGAAGGCACTGAAAGAGGAAATGAGTAAATTAAGTGAGACTGAAAAGAAATATTATAGCCACGTCTTTGTTGCGTACTCCCAGCAAATTTGACATATGACTACTCAAAGTATCGAGCAAAAGAGGAACAAAATGACGCACAGCAGAGAACAGATTATATAGAAGATGTGGCAAACTCCTAATAGATCTATCCTATAGATCTATCACCGTTGTCGCACAACTTAAACCCCCGAATTATTATTAGTATGATATTACTTTAAATCATCACTAGTATCTCTATTTCTTATTATGCCACTCTGGGAGGTAAATATGAAGAAGTCTTCTGCGGGTAGATTGGCAAAGGAAAAAAGTGGATATGCTAGCCCAAAAAGTCGCGGGGCTGATTACTCCAGCACGCGATATTGTGGTCTTCTGGGCAAGACAATATTCCGAATGATTTTCTTAGAAGGTACGCCGAGTAAGCTGCGCACACCTAATACTAAGATCATGGATTGGCTTCGGGACTGATTCCCTGTCTGATCGAACCCCATACACCTGGGGCATACGACAGGAGTCAGTCTTGAGACTTTTACTGTTTCTTGTCTATAAGCACGATATGTCAAGTAACATTAATTGTAAAGCATGTTTATTCTGCATAACATATCGCGGTATATATTCCGAAAAATCTATAGGGATGTCTGAAAGTGCGTCTTCAATATGCCGATCGTTCTCTCTCTTTTCCTTTCTTTTTTTCTGTGTGCTTTGCTTATGGCTCACCTTGCTCGCCTCATATTACGCACCTTTGCAAGGGAGTTTAGAACACATCAACGAGTGGTGTTACAAATTGCAAATCAAGTTGAACACCGACAAAACTGTGTCTATGCTGTTATATGTAGAACAAAGGCTTTGCCAACATCATATACTTGCAAGACAGCTTAGTACAAATATCTTGGGGTCTCCGTCCCGTCCGATTTCAGATGGAATTTTCACGTGTGCTTAATGGGCGTCACAGTGAAAGCCTCTTCTATCTCAGAAGAGCACTTCATTGTGCTACTGCTTAGGTCAGACTACCGGTATATAGAACACTCGTGCTACCGATCGTCACGTTGGCGAAGGTAACTTGGGACCGGGTGTAGGACAAAATGTCCCCGGACAAAATGTCCCCAGCTAACTGCGAAATGAAAGTTAAAATTTGAGTTCTTGTTACATAGCCGTTTCTAACTTGCGTGACCATATATGTCTGTTTTCATGCTGCCCCGTGGATATAGTGTGCGTCTGGGCAGACTTCTCTCAAAGGGATTTATTTGCCTCCTTGTTCGGTAGCATCATGCCTCGTGAAGATTGTGCGTACAAAGCAGTACATCACTAACAGGGAGGCACGGGGAATATCAAAGGGGTAGTGGGGCTGCCGAATAAAACGGGAATTAAACCCCCTTAAGAGATGTCGGCCCACGACGCACAATTTCTACGGACAGCATGACAACAAACATTTATTGTCATGGAAGCTAACAACGGCACTACAAAGGCAATTAAATCCCCTTAAGAGAAGTCGGCCCAGGACGCACAATTTCCACGGACTTCAGGAGAAAATATACCCATATAGTTCTTCTTAAAAGTAAGTTATTTAAGATAACGAGAGGATAGAGAGGTAGCAAGCGTCCCCTAGTTAGTCCCCTTTTTGTCCCCTAGTCTCGGGTTTTTAAGTTATGGATTTATTTAAGATGTTGTTCGTCGACTACAAGAAATGCATAAATTCTCGAGTGTGGATTATTTGCATAAAACTAAGCAACAATCAAAAGCAACACCAGGTTACTTTTAAACTTGTAATGTAACAGTTCCTGCCTGAGCTCTTTCAGTTCACACAATGTAAACAAACAAACAAGAAAACGTCTGTCGGCCAATGAGGCTTTCGGCGGACCCCGGAGGCGCCAGTTTGAAAAATAAACAAACAAACCTGGTTGGTGGATTCGAAAGATTCGATTCGTCGTTTGGGGCACTGAGATTCGGATTCGCGAATCTCGAATCCCTGCCTAGGACTCGAGGATTCGTGGATTTGCGGATTCGGTTGGCACATCCTAATGAAAACAAACATATATTGTCACGGAAGCTAGCAACGACTATGTAGCAGGAACTTTAATTTCGCAGTGAGGGATGGCAGCCGGGGACATTTTGTCCGGGGACCTTTCGTCCGGGGCCGTTTTGTTCGGGGACATTTTGTCCGGATTCCCTTGGGACCCCTTTGCTGCGTCTCTTTTGCGGGTTTCTTTCGAATTGTCGCCACTATATGAGTGCATTATGTGTATATATTATATAATTAATCTACGTTCCCTACTCCTTCCCGGGCCCCTTCTGGGACCAGCAGTATTCTGAAATAAATGAATAAATCGTTATATTTTCGTGTCGTTCCCTTTGTCTTCCGGATTCCTTCCCTCTACTGACTGCTCATATGCAGACTGTAATCAGCAGTACTATCGCTTCCGTTGGTTAGCTGCAGTTAACGTGTATCTCACGCTTATAGCCCACCACCGACTTAAACATTTCCATCACAATCCCCCGTCACGGGACCTCGCAACCTGGAAGGTAAAGGTCGCTCAAATGAAGGGAACGATGAGCACATCTCACGAATATCACTATCCAAAGGCAGAACCGGCTGCTCGAACACGTCTTTATCGTTATCAAAGTACACGTGTCCCAGACCCGAGGGCTGATAGGGACGCGCCGACGAATGTCAGCAGTGATATCTAGGTGTGCCATTCGTTTGCTCCTGCAGGCGACACTCAAGGGGGCATTTTGCATTCAGAGCAAAGAAAAGGCACGCTCATGGGTTAACGGCAGGTGTGTAATCACGTGACGAGTAGCACTGAAATGAGCCGCGAGAGGCGATTAGATCGCATAGCGCCGAGCAGAGCCATTTATAGGGAGAGTTTGGCCATTCTTTGATCTTTTGCCGCCTCATGGGAGGAGCTTATTTTCAACGTCAGAGTCGTCGTTGCGCCGCCCAAAAAGCCTGAATCCGAGCGGAATCCGCTTATAAGCCATCTAGTCCGCGCCATATTGATGCTGTCCGCCAGCTGGTCGACTCTTTCGTGGCCGTGTTCAATGCAGTCTACAGGAATAATCGGCTTATGACCCACTGGCGCCATTGATAAGTGGGGCTTTGTTGCCAAACAAAGAGTTCAAGGTTCGAAAGCCTTTCGAACCAAGAAGTACGCACGTGTCTTCTCTCCTTGGATTGTAATCAACGATCAGCATCAATATGGCGTCTGCGACCTGTTGACGGCTGGATAACAATAGAGAACGACGAGGGAGGTCGTTCAGCCGTGACGTAGCATGACGCGCTTTCAGTTAGGCTCCTCCCGATGGCCAAACTCTCTCTATAAACGGCTCTGGCGCCGAGATACGCTTAGCGCCATCTCTCGGCAGGAACATCGGCGGGTACATATAACAACCACCGAACGGCACACCAGTCCTTCTAGCCCACCATAATCCAAGTGTGCCCTTCACAAGTTTTGAATAGAAAATTTGATCACTGTATTATTTACCCCGTTGACCGGATAAAAGAGTTGGTACGAAGTATCTTCCACGCTGTATTGAATGGAAGGGGGTTCGAATATCATCACATCACTGGTCAGACTACAGTGTTCTAGAAGGGTAACGTAGTGGGAAGAGCGCCGGCCCAATCCCCAACGGCAGCTGAGCCCAAAAAAGCGGACAGCCGCGTGTGGCGCTGCTGTCGACAACCCGTGCCGCTGGTGTGGAAAATACCAAGGGCGTCTGGTCGGTGTGGGTACTTCTGTGCTTCTGTTATGTTGCCTACGTTTTTCAAGCGCGTTTCTTCAACATGTGCACTTCTGAAAGAAACGACTGGTAAGCCCTGATGGAGAAGAAAAAGAAGACGGACACGCATTGCTTCGCGCCGGGCGGGATATCCCGAGACTGGATATCCCGGCAAACGCTTGGAGGATGGCAGGAAACTTTCCCTGTTCTCTGCACCAAAGGACGCAGAACGGAGACGATTATGGGAGAGGAATTTCAAGCGCAAAGATAAACCACTGACGGAAACATCTGCAATTTGTGAAAAATATTTTGAAGAACATTTTATTGTTCGTGATTACGTACATGTGATCAACGGCAACGAAGTTCGACTTCCTCGAGGGCGGCCTACTCTGGCTGCAAACGCAGTCCCGACACTGCTACCTGGACTTCCAAAATACCTATCGAAGCCATCACCACAACCGAGACCTGAGAGGAAGCACCGTACCAGTCCCACAGAGTCTCGGAAAAAGAAGTTTCGTCTGTCACGTCCTGGTGCGAGCGACTTATTCACGGTCCAGGACGAAAACATGGACCCTAACGCATGTGCAAACTATGAACAAAATCTGTGTCGTGTCCGCGAGGAAGCAAAGGTTACCGTTGGGCCAGGCGATCTTTGTCTGCTTTCCGAAAAGCTAACGATTCCTGCACTGTGGACAAAGCTGAACACCCCCGATCTAGACATGATTCTGTACACGACAACTTGCATCAAAAAGGCTCCATTTGCCGTATTCCATACGAAGCTTGTGCAGTTCGTTACGGATGGTCAGAATTGTATCAAAGGCCACTGCTATTACAACGGGATGGAGAAAACGTCGAGGCCGATCAACTTCGTCGATGAGGCACAGTATTTACTGAGAGAAGCTGACAGTTCACATTTGTGTATAGGTGCAATGTGTGCAATGACATACCAAGGATTGAGCCAGCAACTGACTGATAAAATGAAGAACACTGTTACTGTGACAAATGGCCATGTCTTCAACAAGGCTTGCCTTGGTACAGTCACAGCTAAAGGTAAGCATGGTCACCTTATCACCTCCCATGGGTGCGATTCAGAATTCCAGTCTGTATCAAAATGTGTTTTCTTTACGGTGGTGTTTCATATTTTCTTCTAGGAGGCTGCTGCATTCATTGCAGATACCTAAGGAAAGCCCTATTGACAAGAAGGTCAAACATAAAGAAAAAGAAGACTACACGCAACTTCACCCAGCGTCTCAAGATTTCCAGCCAGAAGAGCAAGCGGTTGTCTCAACGTCTGTGCACCCTCACAAATCTGGTCAGCACCATGCGTGAAGAAAATTCGAAGATTAATGAACAGGCCTTCCAGCATAGAATTGAGTCGTTGTCAAGAAAACAACAGGAAGCTGCCATGCACATGTTCAAAGCAGCAAAAAGGAAAAGCCGGAAGGGGATGACCTACTCGAAGGAATGGATCCTTGAGTGTATTATTATGCGCATGAAAGGTCCCAAACTGTACGAGCATATGCGCAAGCACAACATACTTACCTTGCCCAGCAAGGTTACACTGCAGAAATACCTCAGATCATATAGGACTGGGTATGGATTTAATGAGACGATATTGAAGGTGCTGAAGCAGAAAACCGCAACCATGGATGTCTTCAAAAGGCACGGGGGACTACTTCTAGATGAAATGAAATTATCAGAACATTTATCTCTTTCATCTTCGGGACACATCGAAGGTTTCGTCGATATGGAGAAATTCACTCCAAGCAACGAAAAGCATTCTGTAGCAGACCATGGCATGGTTTTTATGTTCGTGCCATTCAGTGGGAAATGGACACAGATAATTGCATCTTTTGCCACACGTGGTAACATGAAAGGAGACATGCTAGCCAAGGTGGTGCTTGAGGCTGTGATCCTAGCAGAACAGGCGGGACTATTTGTAGACTTCATCACGGCTGATGGTGCGACATGGAACCGAAAGATGTGGACAGTGATGGGGATTCACGCGACCGCATCTAGCACAAAGAGTAAAGTGCCACACCCCGTTGACTGCAAACGTTCACTGCACTTCATCTCAGACTTCCCCCACCTTGTAAAATGTGTCAGAAAGACTACTGCACACAGGCTTCAACACACCGGCTGGTCATGTACGTGAACATACTCTTGTTTTGTTTGCTCGATTTTTACTGTTAAAGAAGGTATATAAAATGTTAACTATCATAATTACCAGAATAGTGACCATATCATTTACAGGTTTCCATTGATCCAGTACGAACAGCATTGAGCATGGATGGATCCAATGTCTTTCTTCAGGCCATGCCTGCCATCAGCACACGCCACATCCAGCCAAACAACTTTGAAAAGATGAGAGTGACATACGCTTTTCAACTATTCGGTGACTCTGTTCTGAATGGCCTGCGCCTCTACAGAGAGGACATTGAACGACGTTGTGGGAGCATTCAGCCTGTTTTAACTTTCTTCAGGTAACCACACAACGTGCAAAAATAATAGCATTCATGTTTTTTTTATACTCCTCATTATTTTATAAGTATTCTGACAATATACCTTCTTTTCCAGCATGATGCGTGACCTAATTGAAGTCATGTCATCTCGTTTTCCTGCTGAAGCACTTCGTCCTGATTCCCCCGGTGTGGATAGGCTGCTGTCGTTTTTGGCATTCCTGTCGGAGTGGGAAATTCATGCATGGCAGTGGTGGTTTCCTCTCAAACTCAACAGCAGCTGGACTGAGGGTGACCATTGCAAGCACGCTTTCCCTGGTGGACTACCTGTCCCAACATGTGGGATATAAGCAGGCTCCAACAGCTCCCCATAGAGCCCATAGTTTGAGATAATTCACACAACACTGGGCACACGACCAATGAGAGTGCAACGTTGTAGAAATTATGCAATGCCAGTCGGTCAATCAGGAGCCTTAACTTTGGCTGACTTTTCGACCGGTTCTGGCTACCATCGACTTCTACCGGATTTCACGCCTACTGCCGTTACCCGATATTCAAAATAGCTGAAGCTTCTTTTGGCTAAAATAAATATTTATTTGACACAAAGCACTGATTCAAAGATCTGATACATGGGTGCACTGTGAATACAAAGTCCACTGCGTTGCTGACGCACTGTAACTAAGTTCGAACTTGAAGCAAAACGAACACAGCTATCGAAATCCGACGGGGCCCGCGCTTGTTCTTCACTCTCCAACCGCTCCAACTCGCGAAGCATTCCAGTTCCGGAGTTGATAGACTGTTCATGGGATAATAGTCGTGTCCAGGAACAGCACAACACACGTTGAATCACATCGACGCATGAATAAACTAGCGAACACTTCTACAAACTGTTCTGCCGATTGACATAATCGAAACACGGAACACAAGAGGACGCCTTGCCGGCCGATTTTATGATGAGCATCTTCTTTCGTTGTTTGCAGAGCGGAAAAGACGCTTATGTGGCACGTAATCGTAATCCTGTCTTTGTTGTTAGGCCTCAAAATCCGACGGCGCCCTAACGCGTTCTTCACGCTCCAACCGCACCAGCCCACGAAGCATTCCAGTTCCGTAGTTGATAGACTGTACGTGGGATAATAGTCGTGTCCAAGAACAGCACAACACGCCTAGAATCACAAACTGTTCTGCCGATTGACATCACCGAAACACGGAACACAAGAGGAAGGACGCCGTGCCGACCGATGCGAGCTATTTCGAAACTATGCTGAAACTGCTGAAACGGCCGCCGGGACGCTACACACACATGCGCGCGTACAAAATGCGATTTCAAAGCGTTGTCGACCAATCGGAGCGCCCACACAGTCTGGGCCAATAAGCTTGCAACGTTGTAGATAGGCGCAGTGGTACATACTCTACAGCCACATCCTCGATTACCTGAGGAGGACTGGTATAAGTTCCTAATGACTTCACGGCTGACCCGGCGTCGGGAACTTGGCGCCCCCATCGCCCGGCAGCAGCCGCAGTAGCCCCCTCCTGCACCAACGGTTGGGTCGCCGCAGGAGGGAGACCCCCACGTATAGCTGTGCGTGGCTTCCCCGTGTCTGGGGAAAAGGGGATCCTGGCGGTTGAGTGGACCCGGAGGTGTTTCGGACCCTTCGGGGCCCCTCCGGGAAAGCAATACACCGCTTTGGCCCCTGCTTCCCATAGTCGGGTGGTCCTGGAAGGCCCGGCCAGGATTATTCAGCTAGTCGCCATCTCCCTTTTCATTACTTTCTCTTCCTTGGTCTCCTTCCCTCTCTCTCCTTTTCCTCTTTTCACCTCCTTTGGCGGCAAGGGTCAACCTTGGGCAGTCTTTCACTCTCCAGAAGCTGCACTAGGGTATAGTGCAGGGGAAGTGTTAACGTGCAGACCGTACGTTCCCCTGGTTGGGCTCGGTGGTGGGCGGCACCCCACTGCACTGAATTACATGCATATCTTTATGGATTCAGCTAGCAAAAAAAATCATGATCGACCCTTGAAAAGGGGTCGCACCGATAGAGTTAGACTAGATGTCGTAGGTTTAAACCCGGAACCCTGGTTCCCCAAAGTGCTTGTGATAAAATCTGACAATGAATCCAAACCCCTTGCTAAAGTATCACCATTTCTAGTAGCAAAGGAACTAGAGAAACTTCTAGGCAAGTCTTACAATGCTAAAAAGCTAAACACTGGGGATCTTCAGGTTGAAGTCCACACAAAACAACAGAGTACCGCACTCCAAGCAGTGAAACAGGTTGGTGACATCAAAGTTACGGTCACAACACACCGCACCTTAAACATAGTGAAAGGCGTGATCTCCGAGGATGAACTCCTTTCTTGTTCGGAAGCAGAGATCGAGGAAGGATTGAAGGATCAAGGGGTCGTATGTGCAAAGCGCATTGTGATGAGAAGGGATGGTAAGGAAGTCCAAACAAAGCATGTAATACTCTCCTTTCAGTTACACACACTCCCGTCAGAGATCAAGGCTGGCTACATTAACTGTCACGTACGACCATTCATTCCAAACCCCAGACGATGCTTTAAATGCCAACGTTTCGGCCATAGCTCCCAGATGTGTCGTGGACAACTAGTTTGCCCAAAGTGTGCCGGTAACGACCACCCACCGGAGTCATGTAGCAAAGAATTTCACTGCGTAAATTGTCAAGGAGGCCATCCAACATATTCGAGGTCATGCCCACGCTGGAAAGACGAAAAAGACATACTCAGAATCAGGACCGAACAAAAACTGACATATAAGGCAGCGAAAGCACAGCTGGACTTTCAAAAGAAAGGAATGTTTTCTGAGGTGGTGCGTAGGGGAGTGGCACCACTCAGAGTATCCGTGGAGACCCAGACTCCTGGGCCTCCACTCCACACTCCCCAACCAGAACAGAGAGAGACACAAGTGTCCTCTCTGATTGCTTCGGTTGGCCTAAAAGCCAGCCCTCTTAACGCAGCCACAACCTCTTCAGAGGCTGGTGGCTCCCTTTCAGTTTGGGATGGGGTTACCAAGGATTCCTCCCAGACAAGCACACTAAACATGGAGGTCGATGATGACGACCGCGCATCGCAGAAGTCGTCATCGAGTCTTCCAAGCACCTTCTCCCAAGCGAAAGAGAAACGCGAGAGGACAACCGGTAGAGGCAGGGGCGCAAAAGCAAACGAACAGCAGAAACAACAACTGCGGAGAGTTCAAGCCCCCTAAATGCAATTCTTGGTTCCCAAGCTGCACAGTAGAGGTTTTAATGTCTTTATCTTTATTTGTACTGCGCTCGCCATCTTTATTTCATTTATTATGATGGGAAGTTTCATTCAATGGAACTGCCGTGGAATGCTGTCAAATCTGGATGACGTCAATGATCTTTTCGACCGATACAATGCGGCATGTTTCTGTCTGCAGGAGACTTATCTAAACACGAACACTTTGAATCCACTTCGCAGACATAACGTCTTCAGAAAAGATCGAACAGACGCAGCACGTGCATCTGGCGGCGTAGCGATTGTCACACGAGGATCCTTTCCAACTAAGCAAGTACAATTAGTGACACAGTTGGAGGCTGTGGCTGTGCAGATCTGTCTCGATAAAGTTGTGACAGTCTGCTCAGTTTACTTGCCACCAGCAGCAACTGTCACACAAACAGACATAGAAAGTTTATATAGTCAGTTGCCACAGCCTTTTCTACTTTTGGGTGATTTTAATGCCCATAATCCTCTTTGGGGTAGCATAAGGGTTGACTGCAGGGGACAGATGCTGGAAGCAGTCCTCTCATCATCTATGATCTGCCTCTTAAACACAGGATCACCAACTTATTTACATACTCCAACTCAGACGTTCTCTGTTTTAGACCTGTCCTTCTGCAGCCCATCACTTTTCCAGGATGTAGAATGGACAGTTGAGGCAAACCCCTTTGGAAGCGACCACTTCCCAGTGATCTTGAAATATCTTCCAGTAGCTAATACACTCACAACACGTCCTCCGAGATGGAGACTCCAGGACGCTGACTGGAGTTGTTTTAGTGAGAAGTGCGACCTCAGTCTGATCCCATTGAATCATGTAGCAATTGATAATGCTAACGACCTCATCACAAATGTTATCATACAAGCAGCAACTGAAAGCATCCCACAGTCTTCTGGCCGCCTGCCCAAGCGCCCAAAGCCTTGGTGGACGGCCGAATGTGAGGAGACGCGCAAACTTCAAAACCGTGCTTGGGGGGTATTCCGAAGATATCCAACCGCAAATAACCTCTTGCTTTTTAAAAAAGCGAGGGCCAAAGCAAGATGGACACGCAAACAAGCAAAACGGTCATCTTGGCGCGGTTTCGTGTCATCTTTAGCCGGTCATACCCCATCCAAAATTGTTTGGGATAGGATCCGAAAGATCAAGGGACAGCATATAGGTTACAGCATCCCTCTTTTACGTATTAATGGCCAATCAAACAACAGCCTAGAAGAACAGGCCAACGCTCTCGGAGAACACTTTGAAAATGTCTCAAGCTCATCACATTATTCCAGGGAATTCAGAACAATAAAATCCAACGCAGAAAAACGAGTAATTCCAATGAATGGTGGTGAAGAGCTTTTGTATAACCAGCCCTTTACAATGATGGAGCTTCTAAGATCTTTATCATTTCGAAACGTCACATCCCCAGGACCAGACAGGGTCACCTATTCAATGCTACAACACTTATCAGAACAGTCTAAAATTTCTCTACTCGAGTTCTTTAACAAAGTTTGGTCCAAGAGCACAATGCCATCTGCTTGGAAGACTGCTACCATCATCCCAATCCTGAAACCTGGAAAGGATTCCTCAACGCCAAGTAGTTACAGGCCGATCGCCCTCACGAGCTGCATTGGAAAGACATTTGAACGAATTGTTAACAACCGTCTTGTGCACTATCTGGAGGAGAATAACTGCTAGTCGCAATTTCAGTGTGGGTTTCGAATGGGATGCTCAACAACCGATCATCTCATTCGTTTGGAAACAACCATTCGGGAAGCTTTTGTCAGAAGGCGCCACTGCGCAGCAGTTTTCTTTGATCTTGAAAAAGCTTATGATACCACGTGGCGGTATGGAATCCTGCAAGATCTCTATTCCCTTGGAATACGTGGTCGCCTTCTGAGATGTATCGCTAACTTTCTGCAGGATAGATCGTTTAGAGTCCGCCTTGGCGAACTACTCTCTCGTCCATTTATGCAAGAAAATGGAGTCCCACAGGGCTCCGTTCTGAGTGTCACCCTGTTCCTTGTAAAAATCAATTCTGTCGCACAAGTTATCCCACCTTCCATAACATACTCTTTATACGTAGACGACATTCAAATGTGTTGCTCCTCGACGAATTTAACAGTGTGTGAGAGGCAGCTGCAGGTCGCTATAAACAAGCTGAGTAGATGGGCAACTCAAAATGGGTTCAGCTTCTCAACCGAGAAAACTATCTCCGTTCTTTTTTCAAGGGTTCGAGGATTATTTCCCTCACTCTCACTTAAGTTAAATGGGTGTGACCTCCAGGTAAAAGACCAGCACAAGTTCCTGGGAGTCATCTTTGACACGAAGCTTACATTTCTTGCCCACATCAAACACTTAAAAGTCAAATGCACAAAATCTATGAACCTCTTAAAAATTTTGTCCCATAGATCATGGGGTGCGGACCGTCAGACCCTTTACAGAGTTTATACCTCAACAATACGGTCCAAACTTGATTACGGGTGTGTGGTTTACGGTTCAGCCCGGCAATCCGTGCTTAAGGTCCTAGATCCAGTGCATCATTTAGGCTTGCGTCTGACACTTGGAGCTTTCCGCACATCACCAGTGGAAAGCCTTTATGTTGAGAGCAACGGTCATCAGTCATCTACACGGATTCTCTAAGTTGTCTGAAAGCAATAGGCAACATGGGGATGTCAAAAAATCTGCTTGTGCGCAGGGCACAGTGCCTTGCCAGTAGAGTAACGAAAAAGGGCCTTTCTTTAACCTTCTGCTGGGTACCCAGTCATGTTGGTATACCCGGGAACGAACTCGCTGACACAGCTGCCACAGCTGCCCTTTCGTTAGAAATCAGCCATTTTGATGTACCCTCCCAAGACCTCCGCCCAGCACTTCTCAGAAGCATAAACAGCAAGTGGCAGCAGCATTGGGATACACAACATGACAACAAACTCCATCTAGTTAAACCAGCCGTAGGGAAACCAACCCCTGTTTTGAGCAATCGCCTCCATGAAGTTGTTTCCACCAGGCTCCGGATTGGCCACACCCATTTGACGCACGGTCACCTCCTCCGTAGGGAGGATCCCCCGTTCTGCACACGGTGTGGCGTATACAGTTCCGTCCTTCACTTTCTCATCACATGTCCATTGTATGAAACCCACCGACATCGTCATTTCCACGACTTTTACATATACAATTTACCTCTCCATCCTTCCCTTTTACTAGGGGATGAAGCTTTCGTGCCATTTGAACAGGTTCTTAAATTCTTCCAAAATATTGGTCTTTTAAATGCTCTCTAGTTTTACAGCTTTCTCTTATACCATTTGATTGGTAATCCGTTAATTTTAACCAAATCCTTATACCTTTTAGTTAATCAGTAGAACATTATCTCTTAAACTGTTAATGCTTTTTATCATGGTCTTGGCGCATTATGGTCGTAGTTACCGCTGCGCCAATAAAACACGAATCATCATCATCATCATCAACTTCACGGCTGAGTCAGGACCCACTAGAGAACTTTTTCGGCATTGTGTAGTCGTCAGGGTGTAATGCACCCTGTGCACAGTAATGCACAGGGTGTAATGCACAGTAATGTAAATACACCACAGCAGTTCTTGATCACTGTGTCCTGCCTGAGCTTTTATAGCCTTGCAAGACCAGTTTGTAATGGAAATACACAGCCCTATGTTTTGGACTCGCTGCTCAGTCATGATGCCCTTGGACAGAGCAAGCGTGACAAGCAGTCCCTCATAGACCGTTTCATTGGTGATGGGGATCTCTGCAGTGCTGAACTGGTCATCAATGAAACCTCAGATCATGCTGCGTGTATTAGAGCGAGGAGTGATCAGTGACTTATTTATTATGTTGCAGGCTATGTCGCCAGAAAGTTCCTCACAAAATCAAACTGTGAGGCATGCAGAAGGAAACTGATTGTTGACAAAAGTGAGACACAAAATCTTCATGCTGCGCAGCTTACGCAGATGAAAGATAAGGGCGGCCTTTTTTATCCGTCAGGATTTTTGTACAGATATGTAGAAAACTTGGAGAATGTTTTCACAAGCTGCTTTAGCACGCAAGAGCTGCATCATGATAGCATCATGCATGTTATTGCGCATATGAAACATGGGCAACATGACACAATAGGCTGTCCTGATCATGCTAAAGACCTATCTGCCGCAATGGTGTCATTTTATGTTAGCACCAGAATGCATTTCTTTGTAAAGTCACTGAATAGGGCGCGAACGCAAAAACGTGACATAGCAAAATATCTAAAGCTCAGTCGCTTAACATGAGCTTTAGGCTTCCTTTGTATATATGTACTTTTAATTGTATTTTTATGTCTTTGATATTTCCACTTGTATCCTTTTCTTGTGCTCATGTTAATTTCTTTCCAAGTGCTCAGTTACAATAAATGTGTTCACTTTTGGCTCCCAGTAGTCTTGCATGGAATCATTTTCTTCACAGTTCGCTTTAGTCTTTGAGCAGGACAAGATTTTATAATTACAATGTTCAGGAAAGATGACAGCATCCATATGGGCTTCATTACGAGACCATTATAGGCCTACAGAATCTGTGGAACCTTCTAGAATATAATACAGTAATTGAACCTCTGTATGGCAATAAGGGGATACGTCTAAGAATCCCAAACCGAGAAAAGGGGCCGGATTTTAAAGGCCCGTTTCAGTTTCCACTAGTGGTTTGTTCGTTCTGCAGTCACTATTATTCCTTGAGGTCAGCGGATGGGCCGCAGAATGCGCTCTTTTGCCTCCTGCCGGCCCGCTCGCGACGAGCTTGGGACTCCTGTCTCACCTGAAACGTCTGCGACAGGTGAAAAGGCGTTGTGAAAAGCATATTGCACCGAGAACGCGTACAGTTCACAGAGAACGCTGCTCGGACGCGCTCGGGGTAGCTACACGAGCGCCGCGCCGCGGCATCCACTCGAAAATCTTTAGAGGGGAAGCGCCGCATTAGTGATGGGCAATCCAGTTCACTTTGGTGAACTCGTTCATACAGTTCAGTTTGATTCACTGAACCGTTCAAAAGACTCGTTCTTTCGTTCATCTTTCTGTGACGTCATAACATCATGTGACCGACCCCAACGGCGAGGTCGGCAGCCAGCTTGCTGAAGTCACGTGAGATTTCTCCGGCGCGCCATACCGGCGGCTTCCGGAATGCGGCATCTGTTACCCGATTGTGCATGTCTTCTGGAATTTTATTGTAATGGCAGCTATATATCTACAACTTCCAGACTGTTACTAGCGTCGGAGCGGAAATAATGAGTGAGGCAGAAACGACGGCACTTACTTATGTCCAGGGTTGTAGACAGTAACTGAGAAAGAGTTGTCAGTTCAGGGTTGGAGCCTCAGAACTAAGTGCGGGTGTGTTGATTGAGTAACATGGTAACAAACGCGAGTCACGAACGGATACAGGACGCATTTTCTGTCCGTCCGTGTTTCGTCGTGTTCGTTACCGTGAGCCTCAGAGCAATTACTTTCCACCGAATAAAAGTGTTTGAGTATGTAACTCGATACCTTTTGTGTATGTTTAATAATACCAATTACATTTTCGTATGTGTTCTTGTATCTCTTTGTGTTTTGTTTTTTGTGTGTGTACGATCTGTGAAGTGCAAGTGTTCTGTGATTTATTTAACTTTTAGAAACGATTGAGGAAAGTGGAAAAGTATTGGGTGCCTTTTCCGTGTTAACTGGAACTGTATCAGTGTATTCTTCTCTGTGGGGTATCTGTAACAACCTTGGGTACTTTTGAACTCGTTTATCTGTAACTGTAACTCAAATACTTTTTAAAATAAACTTTAACGGTTCCGGTTATGTGTCTCTTGCTACTGAATTGATCAAGATGCTTGCGTACACGCAGACAATGTATAGTGCTGCAAGTTTTGCACTATATAGGGCCTTGAATGTATAGTGGATCGAGTGTCGGTGCCTCGTAGCTGTTGAACATGATGGGAATTGATGTTCTGAGGCTGGAACACACAGAAAGTACAAACACGTACAAAGACACATTTGCCTAAGAAATTAATTATGAAGAAGCAAGTACCTGCCCTTTGCAAGGTTATGTCTGTTTTCTATATCTCCTCAAAGTTAAGGAAATGTTGCCTTCATCAAAACATGCCTGTATAGTTGAAAATAGATGACGAAGCAGCCTCATAACTCAACTCATACCCAAAGGACTGCGTCCTGTCGCATATGAAGGTAAGGAACAAGAAAAAAACAACGGGCGTGTGCACACGCCAGCCGCACACAGACAAATAAAAAGCTATTTGGAAAGCATGCGACAAAGAATAAGTTTTACTGCTTGCGAAGACATGAAAAGCAACGTTGCTGGTGCACTTTACGCGATGTGTAAAAACTAATAACAAATACGTGTCTGTTATAATTGGTACCAAACATGCACAGACAGCACTGCTGCATTTTTCTCCTTTTATTTCATTTTTACTTTTTTAAGCTCGTGGCTTTGGTGTGTGACACTTGCCAGATACTGTGTGCAATTCAGTATGGATACCAGTTATATGAATTTTTGTTTAATGATACCAATATTCAAGACTTGGCCAAAGCGGGCACTCTGGCGACAGGGAAATCATGAGGCCTTCATGGCTGGCCAGTTCCAATCTTGTATTGGTCTACCGAAGGACATCACAGCTTGGGTGGCTTGTGAGTCGCTTTCTACTTCCGTGTTCGCCTTTCTATCCCTTTTTCCCTTACCTGTTGCGTGCAATAAAACTGTATTTCGAGCTGCGTGACTTGGTCTTCCTGGTGGTACTCACACACCTCTTCTTCGCGGCTATACTATACACCTCTCCGTCTCCGGCTGTACAGCCATAGCGTTGCGGACCCTTTCGTGTGCGAGTGGTATCTTGTGGTATCTTCAGTTACGCATGCTGGATGGTGCAACATCTTACTGCTGGGTATAGTAAAACGCAACCCCTGTTCGCCAGTGTGGGCTACGACCAGTTATGTCTGCGCAAGGTTCCCTTCGGGGGAAAAGGAGTTTCATATGGACTCATTTCACGCCAAGCTCGGAGACAAAGGCAAAGTGCAACCTCTGCTTTACTGTGATCTCTCACAAGGGTGGGAACACAACAAATCTCCGGCGACATGTACGGACGAAGCATGTCGGTGTTAACATCGACGGCACTTACACGCAGAGTGGGGTTGTCGCAAGTGTGGATGAGGACGAACTTGAGACACAGCACGTGCCACTTGAGGCATCTTTTTCTGGACATTCAGCCGCTGGACATCCCAGCGGAGCATTCGGCAGTACAAGGTATGTCCAGTCATTTTCGTATAGCTTGATGCGTGTGTGTATGCAGAAGGAGAGAGAGAAAAAAAAATCGAAAAGTGATAGAGAGTTTAACGAAAGCTATTGTCAGGAAGGATACGCATAAATTCAGTTTAGTTTCGGCCAGACATTTGAGCACTCTTTTCTGAACGCGTTTGTCCCCTTGTTTCATAACTTCATTTAATCAATTAAATCGTCCTATTTATTACCTTCTCCATTTCACCTGCTTCGTCATTAGTAATGCGGCAGTGTACAGCTCGGAGAGGAGAAATGTACGACCCCATTACAACTAACTTGTTGCTTAGAACTAACGACGCACGGTAGTACCACGGTCCTAAGGACTCTAACGATGTGCGGTATATTCACGTACATATGGCTCAGCTCTCTTTCACCTCATTGCTCTGTTGAATATACCTCGCGCACTTCTCTTATTGGTACCATTGCCACTTGCAGCACAATTCATCCAGCATCTTCTGAGCAGCCAACAACTTCCACACATACGCCACAAGCACCTCTACAACAGCGACGTGCGACTCAGAATCCCATAACCTTATACGCAGGAAGACCAATGTCGTTGGCAAGAACTATTCGGTTGAACGAACAGTTGGTTAAAATGATTGCGCGAGAGTACCATCCATTCTCCCTTGTGGAGGATAAAGAATTCCAGGTGTTCCTATCAATGCTCAATCCTTCTTACCATCTACCTAGCAGAAAAACACTCTCGAGTGTTTATTTACCTCAAATGTAGGAAAACATATGCCAGCAGGTCAGAGCTGATCTTTCCGGCGTCTCCTCTGTGTGCATCACCACGGACAGCTGGACGTCGCTATCCAATGAAAGTTATATAGCTGTGACAGTCCATTTCATTAATGGCGACTGCAAGTTAACAACACGCCTATTGGACTGTTTCGCCTATAGTGACAGACACACGGCAGAAAACCTCGCCGCTGAACTCCGTCGAATCGCGACCCAGTGGAACATTGTGGACAGAATTTGTGCTGTGGTGAGTGACAATGCCGCCAACATCACCGCGGCGATTCGTTTGTTACAGTGGAAACACTTCCCCTGTTTCGCCCACACACTAAATCCGGTTGTGGAATCAGGAGTGATTAAGCTGGGCGATGTGCACGTCAAAGTAAAAAACATCGTCAAGTTTTTCAAGCATAGCTCACACGCAACAGCTAAGCTAGAAGCGATGCAACAGCAGATGGGTTTGGACCCGCTAAAATTAAAGCAGGACGTTGTTACTAGGTGGCACTCCACTTACGACATGTTTTCTCGTATGCTGTATTTAAGAGAAGCAGTCCTCTCTGCAATAGCCATCCTGGGAACCGATCTTCAGCCTCTTACCCCAATCGAATGGACAATCTTAGACAAGGCTTGCCACTTACTGAAGCCCTTAAAAGTGCTGACAGAGGAGATGAGTAGCGAAAAAAACGTGACGCTCTCAAAAGTAATCCTCCTATCCAGCGCACTGACGAAGTACGTGGAAAACATTCAAAATGAGGAAGATCTGCCAGAGACATGTATTCTCATGGCAGACTCAATCATGGGTCAGCTGAAGAGGCGTTCCACTAACGTCGAGAATAACAACGTTTTAGCAGAGGCTACAGTCTTGGACCCTAGATTCAAGGAGCACGGATTTTCCAAGGCAGCATCCTATCAAGCAACGTACCGCTCCATCTGCAATCGTCTCAGTACAGTGTATGTACCGCAGTGCGACAATGAACAGCAACAAGAAATAGCTGTAGAATCCGAGGCAGATGACCCGACGGCGTTGCTTTGGGAGTCGTTTGACCTCCGGGTATCTCATCTAAGGACGCGGAACCCGACAGCGGCAGGTATCGTGGAGTTAGATCGATACTTGAAAGAGCCCCTGTTGCCGAGGAAATTGGACCCGATGACCTGGTGGAGTGAAAGAAAATCACTCTACTCGCGCTTATATGAACTCACGAAGAGTAGATTATGCATCACTGCCACGTCCGTACCGTGTGAGCGCATCTTTTCAAAAGCCGGTCAAATTGTGACGGAGAGGCGCGCAACAGACCCTCATCAAAAAATGTGCAGCGTCTGTTATTCCTGAATGCAAACATGTGATCCGGACTTTGCTGTGTGTGTGGTACTGCTCTACTTCCTTTTTCATTGTTCCAGCATACCACAAACGAACAGCAAGTACAATAGTGGATTTCGTGTTCTTGACTTACACATTGTCAAGTTCTGCTTTTTGAGTGTGTGTATAATGAATATATTTAAACAAGGTATAATCCAGGTCGTTACTCGAGGCACAAATCCAGATTATAACTGATTAGTACTTTCCGTATGTGTTGAGCCCTCTTTGCGTTTAACTCATTAGTGTTACTTCAATAAACTGCTCGCGTTTTCTTTCGATCCAGTTTCCTGTTACGATTTCTTGCACGTGTTTTTCATCCATTCAAGAAAGAAAGAATGACGAAATAGACAGCTTACGGATATTTCGTCATTTATATATATATATATATGTGTGTGTGTGTGTGTGTGTGTGTGTTTGTGTGTGTGTGTCTGTGTAGAATACTAATAATAGCCTGCGTTCAACTTTTTTTGTTTCTTCCCATGCTGCACAGGGGGTCCCTTTTATTTTCGCCTCAATAGTACCCACCCAATATCACTCCTCTTCCACCAACAAGCCTCTTCGTATCTGTCATAAATCATACGATTGCTGATGTGTTATATTCATGTAGTGTTGTGTGGTTCGTGCACCTGATCAATGTTTCCACTTGGTTTCATAGCATCCTCTTTTATTTGCCGATGTACAGGGTTGAACGCGTGTGACGTGTCATTGATATGTACATAAATTATGTAATAAATGTGAGCTGGATCGACTGAACTGAATATGAAATGAACTCAGCCGAACACACCCTGACGTCAGTGCAGGGGCGGATCCAGACCCTCGGTTTTTTTTTGGGGGGGGCGGTTTCTTTGCCGGAGCGCGTAGTGGGGGAGGGACGAGAGGAAAATCCAATGTACAAACTGAAGTTGTTGTTTTTTTTTGCGGGAGGGGGGGAGCGATCGCCCCCCCCCACACACACACACCCTTGGATCCGCCACTGCGTCAGTGACAGGCAAGCCAGAGCGATGGGCAGGACACGTAAACACAAAACGAAGGCTCAAACAACATTCGTGTTGTGTTGTTTACGTGTCTTGCCCATCGCTCAGGCTTGCCTACCATGGAGTTTATTCGTCAGCTAGACTGCATATACGCATTCCTATCTACTCCCTGATGTGTTCGTTCAATGCAATACCGCGCTAAATCTAACAGCCACATGACGGTCATATGTTGTGATAAGAAACAAGCGGACGCATGTTTATGGGACAGTCTCTCGCTGTCATGAGGAAAAGAAACAATTCATTTCGCGGCACTGTAATCCTCTGGTAGTTTACATTTTCTTCAGTTCACCCCGCTTGCTTCCGTCTCTCGGCAGGGATTTCTTTGGCCAAAATCTCGTTCATGGTTCCTTCATAGTCTAGGGGAAACATCGAGACTCACTGCGACCTGTTAGTAAGAATCGAAAGCCAGCCACGATCGAGCGAAGAACCAACAATATCCGTTTTTGTGGTTCCCGCCGATCCCCGCAACAGTCGAATGATTCAACACTCAACCAAGGGCCCGAAACTCGCTAGTTCCTTTCCGGGATAAAGTGAGGCGCCTCATGCGTTTCACGTCATCGGACGTCAGAAAACGTCATAAATTGAACGTCATGGAGACATCCGGTGGCTAGTGATTACTGATTGGTTCCCATGAGGATGAATTCGTTTTCTGAGCGATTGTTGGCCTTTTTCAAATTTGTTCGCGAGCGCTCAAAAAGGCGACAGCGCGTCGGCTGTGCCGGCTGGAACCGGCGTCCGCGGAGTCGCGTGCGTCCGTTTCGGACGGCTCGTGTTGCGTAGCGGTTGGGTGGAGTTGTGATTTTTCCTGTTTAAAAACGCAAGCTGTATCATGTGAGTGCCCTTGAACAGTCACATCTGCCAGGGAAGATGCCTGCGCAACATTTCTGCTTTGCTTCTTGGTGTAGAAACGATTCGAGAGTCCGAACGCCTCGTACCCGATACCCGGTCAAAGACTGTCGACAGGTAAGTCATTTGTCATTGCTTGTGCCTTACAACACCGCATTCACTTCGTGTATTGTGAATAAGTTGCTTAACAGTCAGTAAATCGGGACCGGAATACGCTCTGACCGAGACAGCCAGCGTAGCTTTGCAGATACGATGGTAGACTATAATTCTGTTCGTGGAACAATATCATCTAAATGTTATGATTAAACACCCGCTCACGTCGTACCATATAAAGGTATGACGCTACTGTAAGTCTGACTCTCGGTGATTTCGCTCGACAAGTTTCGTCCGACGTTGACTTAGTAGCTGTTCTGTACGTAGCACCAAAGCCAAGTTTGTCAGGCTATTTGGCATTAATATATCATTGTCAAGTAGCGCAATAAAAGGTATATTTTGTACTAAGGTCACTCATCACACCCCATGGCTACGAGCTTTTCACAACCCAACAACCGCGTTCTCAATAGCACCTTTATTCTTTATATTTTAAATTGCAACTTTCACATGCATAGCTGTATATCTGATACTAATTTTCATCTTGCAGCCACTGAGCTCCAGCCCCCAGTAGCAGCCCTTGCCAGAGGCAGTCCGACATTATCACGCTTCTTCAAGCAAATTCCGGAGCAATATTGGTGTTATGTTGTTTTCGTTACCGCAGTCATACTGTATACGTCTTGCTTTGTATAACCGCATGTCGCACAATAAAATACTTCATGTGACAAAAACAACCAAGGCTCAGTCGTATTCCTGTAGCTCCCACTGCATTCCGACAAACGCGAACCAAAAAACAGTGAATGGAAGAAAAACAAGGAACAACAAAAGAGGACGGGAAGCAGAGCAGAGAGGAGGGGAGTAGGTGAGAGAGAAACGGATGACACGTCATTACCGCATTTGCGACATAATCAAAAAAGAAAAAAAAATAGGGTGGCTAGTCCTCAGTCATTGGTCCAGCTCCGGAGGTCACGTGAGTTTTCAGCTACAATAGATTTATACTACAGCTTCGCGCCCCTGACTCAACTATTCCGGTGCGGCCGCCATCTGGCGGCATTCCTCCGGAGCTTGAATATGACAGGCCACGACCACCGGAGCACCGCCACCGCCACACGGAGAGCTTTGATTGGCCGAGCTCCACGATTTGGGATGAATCGAAGAGTTGAATCACCGAAGCGAGTCGCGCAGCCGGGGATCGAAGAAGAACGATAGAGAACCAAACTGAATCGAAGGAGTAGGAGAACCGTTCGCTCCGGGCTGAACGAAGGAGTAGGAGAACCGTTCGCTCGCAGGCTGAATCGAAGAGCAACAGAATCGTTTGCTCCCAAACGGCGCACTTGGGCGCACTGGTTCATGGGTTCTTCGGTTCTCGGCGACGCCCTGTGTAGCATCGCGTTGTTCCTGGCCTGCTAGTCTCGCTTGGAATCTTAGCGTTGGTTCGCTTCGGCGCGTCGATATCGGGGTTTGTGGCGGGCGTGGTATGTGTGGAAGTCTTCAGAACCAGAAATGTCTTTCCTGATTTTTAGTTTATATTCGGCTCGCTCTCCGTGTCGCTGGTGGTGATCTGCATCGATAGTTCCCAAGTTGTTTGTCAGGTATACCGGAAAAAAGCCCTTTGTGTCTAGAATGTGGGATGGCGGACATGCTTCCCAGGTATTTAGTAATGATCAGTACTGAGAAAACTTTAAACCCAGCCCCCGGCGCCTGCCTACTTCGAATTTGGCGCCTCAGTAGCTACGGTAGAGGCTCCGCTTTGAGAACTAGTAATGATCAGGGTCACATGACCCTCCATTTCAGGTGTTCCTGTACGTAAACTCAAGAGAAACTTTAGTGATTGTCATACACACAGTTCAGCTATATTTCATTCATACGCAAAGTCAGAAAATGGGCATAGTCATATTTTCCATGCACACCTCATTCGTTCATGGCAGTTTGTTTTGTTACAGCCCCTGGGAAAAATAAGATGATAAGTGGACTAAAAAGAATATGACAGACTCATTTGCTGGCTGTTTGTGTGCCTTACGCCGCAACAGTCGCCACTCAGTCAATAGCATGACATGCGACATGACACAGTGACGTTAATAATTCATGAACGAATCTTTCGAACGAATCCAACTGATTTGCACGAACACATCACATGCTGCGCGTTGAGCTTCGCCTGGCTAACTCTTGAGCATGCGCTCAACACTGCTTTACAGCGGCAAACATAGATGGCGACACCATGGACTGGAGGTCGAGGAGAGTGATAGAGTTAATATAGGAAGACTCTAGAGCGTACATGGCGCGCCGTCAATGGGATTCTCCTATCCCTGAGCGTGACCGCCCGGGCGCAGCCATCCGTTGGTCATGGACAGTGTTAGCGGACGAATTTCAGCCCCCTAACTACAGCGGAGCTGCCCCGTTTGTTGCAAACACTGTGCCGTCACGTGGGATGACAAACTGTGGAACGAGCCGGTGGAGGCAACGGCGTCCACCGTAGGAAGCGAGGCCCGCCGTGTAATTGCGTTGAGAACGCACGAATCTTCGGGATACGTACAGAATTGAGTAGTGCTATCGGAATCACAAGGTAAACGTTGCCATATCAAACGTGAATCATATCTTATCTATGAGATTACCTGCGACACCGCCAACCCTTGCTTTCCACCGACACGGATGAAGATGTTTACCGCCTATGACGTGTTGAAGTGGCGTTTGTATGCTTTGCGAGCGAAATCAATAAATCGTTACCCATCGTAACAAATGTAGGCATGTATTTCCAAAGGCAACAGAATTCCAAAGATGAATACACACAGTAAACCGCCATTTTCATGCTTCTCTGCAAACCAACGGGAACCGGAAATGGCAAAACCGAAACCACCCGCCATTCCACGCTGTGGTCTGTCGAGTTTCCTGATAATAATGTAGTGAACGGACGGCAGCACACAAGCAAGAGATGAAGTTGGAAAATATCCACTGCTTATTTGCTTAACGAATACATATGAGATACGCCCATAGTAGCGGAATTTAGATAGCAAGTGATGAATTTTGGAAAAAGAGCACGTCAAATTTAGCGGAATAAAGTAGCCAACGGAAGGCAACGCCTTCCATGACCAACGGATGGCAGCTCCCGTATGGTCACGCTCTTTTGAGCGAGTCCGACCCCCCTGAGGAGAGTAGGGAAACGGCGAAACGAACGGAGCACGCAGCAAAACCTGACAAAACGGGGTCGTCTAAGTGGACTGATGAACGAGTACGATCGACGATAGTGAACGAGTTCATTCAGTTTATGCCTGTGATTCGTTCATTCCGAAATGTTCATTCGAGAACGACACATCACTACGCCGCATTTGCCACTATATCCTTCTAGAGCACTGTAGTCAGATAGAGCGGCGACAGTTTTTTGTCTTTCGTCGGCGTCATGATCGGTCAGAGCGCACAGCGAATGTGTGACCTTCGTGGCGTACCAAAGATATGTGCAGGTGCGTTGTGCGTCGGCACCTTTTGTTGTCTTTTGCGGCGTTTCTTTCCATTGTTGTTTCCAGAGCCCTCTATGGAATCCAGCACGTCTTTCCCCATCGCTATGGCCGTCTTTTTTACTGCGCGCGATATTCCTTCGCCGTCGGCCAAATTCCGCGCAAAGCGCTTCAACGTTTTCTTGGCGATCGTTTTTTTTTTTTTTTTTTTTTTGCCAGATGGGAACGATAAACTTGGATATGTTGCTCAACACACTGCCCCCTCGTTGGAAAAGGGGTCCAGTGTACATGGGAATTATTTTGGGGAAATACGGTACATATTTGAAATGCGACGTTAAATTGGTTCTACTTTTGGTCGCAACGGTAAACGTCTTCCCGTTTCGTCCGCGAGAACGATCGTCACTGACGGAATTTCGAATTGAGACAGGTTAAAATACTGGGTTTAATCTAACATGTAAGTGACGACGTGCTTGTCTTTCTCGAAATAAAAGGGCGGTACTTTTAATATCGTTTTTTCCCGCTCCCCACGTACGTGGGTTCCACGATATCCGTGTAGACGATTATGTTGTGAAACGTGGGTTCCAGGAGGACCTCGACGGAAGTCGTGGCATCCTCCTCCGTGAACAGGGTATGCGATTCGAAACCTAAAAGCACGGCCAGGTACTCGGAAAGTCGTAAGGAGGTGGTGCCCTCGGAAAGCCGATTTTTACATTTCTGTTCGGTTCCGTCGAAGCTGAAGCGCGCGCGTTCGCCTACGCGCTGGTTAATCGCATCCAGAAGCGCTTGCGGCGTCGCATAATAGCCGGGAGGCAGATGTACTTGCAAAGATCGAGAAATTTTCTGATTGATCGTGAAAGAAAATTGGCGCGTTACGGGGAGAGAGACGCGTGGCGTTTCTCCGTGTCCCTCGACGGGTGTGAGCTGTAGCAGCGTGACAAAGGGTTCCGGTACGCGCAATCCTTTCGGCGTTTTCAGAGAGTAGATGTCATCCGCGAATTCTAGTGAGGCGTCCAGCTTCTGCTCCTGGAAATACTTGTTGAGTGCGTTATGTAGGGACGTGGTTTCTGAATTCAAAGTGACATCGCCGAAAGCGACGGGTGCGGCGTGCTCCAATAAGATGGATGTGGCTTCGCGTTCGCTCAATTTGGGAGGTTTCACCGCACGACCTGCTTCGCGGAATGCTAGCAAGGCGTTGAGCGCCTGTGCGAGCCAAGGGTCCAATTCCACGGCCTTCACGTCCACGGGTAAGACGAAGTCGTATCGCGATTTATTGTACGTATTGTATTAAATTCCGAAAGGGCTTTTCCCAAATCCCCCTCGAGATCCGAGGTAACACGAAAAGTTCTCCCGGCTTCGAACCGTGTCCTCGAAAGAAACCTCGATTTTCCCATCTTGCCTTTCGTACCTGATATTTAAAAAATATTTGCTTGTGCTGAGATCCATCAGACCGACTTGATAGTGATTCGAGAGCTGAAGCCGACTATCGAAAGCTACCGTGAAGGCGTTGAGTTTATTCGAGGGAAACTTATCCATGCTGGCGTTTGAGAGGAGGTGGACGTAGATGTCTGACGTCATTTCCCAATCTTGACCACGTCGCTGCTCCGATCCCAACTGTCGTGTTCTTTGTCGTAACCGAACCAGCGAACCAAGGAGAAGCTCTGACCATTCACTTTCTTCTTTCTGAGCACTTTCGTTACTGGCCAAGGGTGATTGGCGTCTCAGGTTACGACGAGTACCTCCTCGGGGTAGAAAGATCCGTCCAGTTCCTTACCCCGGTAATCTTCCAGGTGCACGACGGGAGGGGAGGTGTCTCTCAGGCAGGAGACGGTGAAATCTGAGGTGACCAACTCCCTTCCGAGCTCTTATGAAAACCTTTTCTGTGTAGTAGGACCCTCACTTTATCCCCCACTTTGAGCTTCTTTTTCACGGAGGGTACGACAGGCTTCTCATTTATCTTATTGAACAGCTCCAATTCGTTTTCGTGCGTGACTTCGGACGGGCTGATGCCCAACGTCGTGTGTTTGGTGTTGTGTAGTCGCGCACGATCTTGGGAAGCGCGGAAACGAAGTGGTATTTTCTGGTTACTCTAAAATAGCGGAATATTCTGTTGCGTAAAGTGTGTCACCCGTTCTGCCTGCGATGCCTTGATTACGGGATAGAAGGTGGAATACATGTGGACCTTTTTTCGTGACAGGTAATCCTTGATGATCTTGTTGTAGAATTCCACTTCTCTGTCGCAAAAGATGCGTGTACGTGCGTTACGTTCCCGAAAATGTCTTATCATTGCCCTTTTCATTTCGGGGGCACTTGTCTTTAGCGGGAGGGTGGGCAGGAAGCGGGAGAGGGAATCGATCGCCACGAGAACGTAGCTGGATCTACCGTTGACCCTCTTGTATTTTGAAAAGTCAGCGAGGTCCATTTGCCACACGTCGTTGATCTTGAGCGCGGTGATGCTCTCCTATTAAACTTTCTTCTGACCGGATGGTGTAGCGTGTAGGCGTCCAGCTTTCTGAGAATGGCGAGAGCCTTATTTTTGCTCATGTGACGCGCTTTTCTATAGCGGTCCACTCCCCCCAAACCACCCTCTGGTTTCTGATATCCCTCCATAAGTCGTCCACGCAATGGAGGCTTGCTGCTGCTGCTGCTGTTGTGACTCGCGAGACTTGGGCAGAGAAATCAGGCGCAATAGTTTCGAAACTGTGGGGAACGAGGAAGGTTTCTCTTCCATTCTACGTTGCAACAAATAATTGACGAGTTCGTAAACAGAGGAGTGCCTGATGGGCTTGCCTGACACGGAGACAGAACCCTCGCGATCTTAAACGTTGCCCTGCCATGTTGCTTGAACATTGCTGAATGTCAAGTAATGTTGGTCCACTTTTGATAATGTTGCAGGAACGTTGTGAAATGTTGATAAACGTTGCCCCACATTGGACAACATTCGCAACATTGCTGCAACATCGAGGCCACAATATGTGCTACTAGGGACGCTTATTTACTAACTTGTCGTATCGTTCGGTATTTTGAGCACTTCTAGTTCGTCTTACCTGCGAAAAGAATATCCCGTAAGGAAGTGGTGGAAACGTAACCCGGCTGTATAACAAATATTTTGTCGACGACAATATGTGACGAAAGTGGATATGGAAAAGCACCTGTTGGGAGTCACATATACTCGAAGCATGTTCAACAAAACGTCTGAGTGTCACACGCGTGTATGTACTCCGCGCGTTTCGTTCACGATGCATATGAGGTAAGAGACGTTCTGCGAGTACGATATGTATGAGACGGCGCCGGACGCAGCTCAAACTAAAAGTTGTCGACCGGCCGTCACGCAGTCAACTGTTAGCGGCAACGGTGTCCAAAGAACTGGATACGCAGTATTGACAGGTAGGTATTACTTTGTTGATAATATCCGAAAATGATGTGTACAGAAATTGTCGGCACCGCACGAAACGGCAGTCCCGCGTACCTCGGTAGTATTGAAGGAAGTAAGTAGGAAGTGTTTGATCCAGAAGGCTACATCAGTTTGCTTTGCATATAGCCTCTCTAAAGTATTATCCCTACCGGAGCAGTATATCGCGAAACTATGCTCAATAATGTTGTATTGTACCCCTTCAGTAACGTACACTAACTGATGAGAGTGGCACTCCTTCCTGTGCCAGAATCAACACCTATTAATGGGTCACAAATATAACAAATCAAATTCGCAGGCTTCACAGCTCTATTTAATTTTTCCCTGCACATAGCTGATGTGAGAAAAGTATTGCATAATATAAATATGTAAGTTATATCCACAAATTAGTGTTGTGATTATATGATGTTCAAGCAGCAAAAGACAAGACAACCTTGTTGACAGGAGACGACGACAGGTTGCTCAGAGCTTGCTGCTGAACATCATTATGACTACTCGATACCAACAACCCAATTTTAACACAATTGGTCAGTGCTGCGGACGTACATTACAATAAGGGACAATAAAAGATGACTACATAAACACTCAACTTCCGCAACCTTTATAATCAACGTGCTGGAATATGTTAGTGTGCAACCCCTGATATCGAATCAATATCTGAGTCAGCATGGGCTCATGAGCACACCGGTGTAATATGAGCAAAAATAAGACTGACGACATGTCGAACAGTTGCAAACTGCTGTTCCATCTTACAAATTTGTCGTTCACGTCTAGGTATTTTTCATATTTTTTAAACATTTCCACATCTTTCATATTCAACGTGCTGGACATGTTAGTGTGCAACCCCTGATATCGAACCAAAATCTGAGCCACTATGGGCTCATGAACACACCGGTGTAATATGAGCAAAAATAAGACTGACGACATGTCGACAAGTTGCAAACCACTGTTCCATCTTACAAATTTGTTGTGCACGTCTAGGTATTTTTCTTATTTTTTAAACATTTCCACATCTTTCATATTCAACGTGCTGGACATGATAGTGTGCAACCCCTGATATCGAATCAATATCTGAGTCACCATGGGCTCATGAGCACACCGGTGTAATATGAGCAAAAATAAGACTGACGAGATGTCGAACAGCTGCAAACTGCTGTTCCATCTTACAAATTTGTCGTGCACGTCTAGGTGTTTTTCATATTTTTTAAACATTTCCACGTCTTTCATATTCAACGTGCTGGACATGTTAGTGTGCAACCCCTGATATCGAATCAAAATCTGAGCCACTACGGGCTCATGAACACACCGGTGTAATATGAGCAAAAATAAGACTGACGACATGTCGACAAGTTGCAAACCATTGTTCCATCTTACAAATTTGTTGTGCACGTCTAGGTATTTTTCATATTTCTTAAACATTTCCATATCTTTCATATTCAACGTGCTGGACATGTTAGTGTGCAACCCCTGATATCGAATCAAAATCTGAGCCAGTATGGGCTCATGAACACACCAGTGTAACATGAGCAACAATAAGGCAGACAACATGAAGTTGCAAACCGCTGTTCCGTCTTACAAATTTGTCATGGAGGTCTAGGTAATTTTGATATTTAAACAGTTGAACAGTCATGAACACACTGCCATAACATTAGCAAAAATAAAGCTGTTCCATCTTGCACATTCGTAATGCACGTCTAGGTATTTTTGATATGAAATATTATAATCATCAATGGATGATAAGGGCTTATTCGATGCAGAAGCATGGTCTTTGATGCAGATATGTGGGATGTGCAGATAGGCCAGGGGTAATTGAAGACGTTGACGTAGATCAGCTTATCCTTGATTTTGTCATTTGCTCCAGGTGTAATGACATGAATGGAAATCCTTCACTTATCACGTTGACAACCTCCTGCCACTTGCGGGAATGGATAAAGAGAGCAGCTTCCTTCAGCAGACTATCCAAAGTTATGATACATATGACGAAATGCCCAAGTCTGAAATTTTGCATAACGTATCATGAAACACACATTTTTATATGCAAATAAAAAGCTGCGCAACAAAAACAAACCTTACAACATCTTTCTGGAGAATACAACACCATGTGTACGTGACGGATCGAAACAGGTCCCGGATTGTGCGCACAACACATCCTGGTATTGGCGAGCAGTGGCTACACACACACCTGCAATGTTTGTACGATTTAGAATGGTGTCACGATCAGGCGGAACATATATACGCAAAAAAGTGCGCTTTTATGGATGAATCTACCCGTCAATCGATTCCGGATCATCCACTACTTTCACTGGCTAACCACGTTGTTGTGCCAGAGGGTCAGTAGGTATAGGTTCATCGACGTCCCCGTTCTTCAATCGATCGGCGCCGACGAGCTCATCTTCACCGCTTAGTGACAGGGACCCGTCACTATCGCTAAATTTGCTATCAGACATTACGACGTCGCGCGTGACAACTTCCAAGCGCAAAGCGCATACACCTCCGACTGTATTGCGCATTGCGCTTCGCTCGCCCAATGGGCGACCTGCCACCATAAATACCATAACCATGTCACATGTGACGTTGCATGAGAGGGAGTTGAATCCAGCTGCAACTTCCGTCGTCTGCTGTCACGGCATATTCCTTAAAATTTCTCGAAAACCACTTCGTTGTTCTGGTTGAGACTTCGCGACTGTGTTTCTGTAGCACTCTTGAATATAATTTCAGCTAAGTTTCGGAATCGCTCGATCTGTACGAGACGACGACCTTTTCCGCTTCCTCTTCGTCCACTGGAGAGAGGAGCGAATAGTCAAAGTCATTTGTAGCGTCGGACTTTTTTTTAATAACGTTTTTATTGTCGAAGGGGTCGAATCCGTACTGCTTGAGAATGCGATACTGTGCTTGCAGTATGAGTTTTACTCTGACGTCATCACTCTCCTTCGAGGAAAGAATGTTCCCGATGGAGGAGGTGGTCACTTCAATTCTCTTGGCCATTGACGAAAAGATTCAACACGGCGGAAAGTAGGATACGAACCACCGACGAAAGAACGCCCTGTCCTCGCTGCTGAGACAGATAGCGCTTCAAACGTTGCAGATTCTTGTGAATCTTTTTGTAGGCGAGCCGTCGTAAGAAGCGTTTGTGCTTCTTCAAACGCGCAAACGCGTCTGGAGCTAGAGCCACCTTTCCGTTCAAGACATTGAGGCAAATTTCGGAGAGGTGTTTCTTGTCGGACGAAGAAGAATGTCTCAAGACGTCGTGACGGCGCGGAAGGGGTAGAGTGGGGGGTACTTTGAGTAAAGTGAGGTGAGGGAGGAGATTCATTTCAGAGCGTAGATATATTGACGTTCTCCCGGAAAGATAATGCTACGCAACCTGTGGTCCTCATGCGTATACTTGTGAAGGTCCACGAGTAAACAAGCGTGTGGCGACAACTTCGCTTTGACTGTTTATATGCGTCCAGAAAATACTCCAATCTTTTCCTGCCAAATAGCTGTTGCCCGAAATGTTCCATCTGGTGCACGTTGCACACGGTGCGCCACAGGACGACGTAACTGGCGTTGTAGGATATAGTTCTAAAATGGCTACTGTCGAAAAAGATGTTTTGGACGAGTAAGAAGATCGACGCGTTGGCGTGGTGAGAACCCCGAATGATATGGTCGGTCACCTCCTTCAAGGAACCGGCGTCCGTCATGTGATCGTCGACGATGAGTGTAGCGCGCGACGTGACCCACTCTCACGGTAGCTACTTGGTAAATTTTACGGAGTCCCCAAATTCGTTGTGAAAATTATTTGTGATGGAGGCTTGTCCACCATGTCGTTCAGGTTCCTCAGCACGTTCGAAATGAAAGTAGATTTGCCGCACACGGAGGGGCCGCTTAAGATACAGCGAAAAGGATGACTGAAACGAAAAGGTTCTGGGGAAGACATGTTGCGTGCGTACACGTTGCACAAAGAAAAAGAAGAGACTGAGACTCGTAGCCAAATGCATCTATTTTATTTACACGTCGTCGTCGTCCTCTAGATCGGATCTTTGTTCCCAATACAGATTATCCACGCTAAAGGTGGACTTCTTTTTCGTCAGTCTGTCCGCCGCTAACATGCGGTCGAGTGTCTTCATCTTGTCGTGACACATTTATTGACGTGCTTGCAACCATTCCAGGCGGTGGACTTGAAAGGCTTCCTCCACGATGCCGCGAATAAATTCGCGAAGTTCGCGTTGTTGTGTAAATTCGCGTTGTTTTTGTCTTTTCCTGGCGACGACGAGAAACGCAGGAGAACAAACCACACATGGCGTTTTCTATGTATCGGTCAGAATGATGACGCGAGCGCGGTGCGCGCTGCCTTTATACAGATAAACGCGCGTGAACAAACGAGAGTGAAACCGAAACGAAGAAGCCACCCGTCGCCGCTAGGAGCGCGCGCAGCGGGAGGAGCAGAGAGCGAAACCGAAACCGCCTGCGGCTGGGCGGGCAGCGCAGAAGGCGTTAGGAGCGCGCGCGCGCATGCGTAGCTGCCAGGGCGCGGCCAAGGAGATGAAACTCGCGAGTTCACTTGCGGACTAAAGTGAGGCGCTGCGAGCTTTTCGCGTCATCAAACGTCATGAAACGTCAGAATTTTTACGTCGAAGCGCGAGTTCTCAATCGTCACGAGCCCAGTGGCTCCTGAGGCCGCTCCCCCGGTATGCGAGCGCTCATTGGTTGGTTTGAAATTATGAACTTTCCTTGGCGCGCTCAAGCCGGCGACCGTGTCGGCGGTGCCAGAGCAACTCCAGCAACTCGCCGCAAAGTTTCGAAATGTGTTGGGTGCAGCAGGGACGCAAGCAAAGCATCTACGCCGGTACCGCTTTGGATGGTTTTTAGTGTCCTTCCATGTTGTCGATACCGACTCTGAAAAACTCGGTGCCTCATGGATACTTCTGCAAGTCAATTGAGTGGTAGATAAGTGGAAGGCAGGTGTGCTTCGCTTGCTTGGTGCGACAACGATTCAAGGAGGACGAATACTGTGCTTTTCCGCTACTCACTCGATGACAGGTAAGTCAGTTCCTATTCTATTTTGCCGCTTAGCATAACATAGCGCCGCACCTGTGGCAGGTAGAATTTTTGGTTTTCACACTTCTGATCCCTATCTTTCTTGTTCAGGTATAAGCACTCAACTCATATCTGCTTCAGAATAGCATCTGCATGGATACAGTAGAATGGATATGACACGATGACACTCAGAGTGGTTGGATCATCATCTTTCGGCGTAGCAGCTTCACAATTTCCTTTGTGACGGATCAACCAGGCGCCTACACAAGCCGCAATATGGACACGTTCTCTGTCATGCCGGACCTCTGAATATGTGTGCCTGCGCAGCCAATATACTGTTGTTCTACTGTGAAATCTTCCACGTGAGACATCAGCTATCAGTGAATGCAAAGTTGCTTCGGCATTTCATTCGAACTTCAGAAACAATGTTCATATCATGTTCGTGTTATGCACAGCTACAGCAGACTTCATATTTGTGCTTTGGAAATACTATCCCGGAAAATAAAGCACTTTGTGTAACAGAGACAGCCAACGCTTCCATATTTTGTTATTTATTTCACTCGACGCGAACGGAGATCCACAACCACCCAGAACTGCCCCGAACCGCAAAAGCGGGGGAGAGGGAGAGAACAGATGGGAAAGGGAAAGCCTCGCCAGCGTCACAGGTCACCCAGGGAGACAAAAAAAAGCAAAGCAAAAAGCTACTCAACCGACGTCCAACGATTGGCCCAACGCTTGAGGTCACGTGAGTTTTTCCCAACAATAGAATTATACTAACTAGAGTAGCTTGATGGGCTTGTTGGTACATGACTCGGAGAACAAGGAGCAGTCAAAAACAGGGACAACGACACAAGAAGACACACAAACAGAGGCTCCACTATCAACAAGTTTTTACTGAACTACACAAGCACATTTATAACCAATGGTGTAGAGGGGAAAAAAAGGGGCAAAAACGGAACACACGTGGGGGCCATAAAAACACGAGGAACAACCGGATCTAACTACTCAACTCCTGCTTTTAGTCTGCATTCCAAGAACCCAAACTCTTCCCTTGTTAGCGATATCGACGGCTCACTAACACATTTATCAGACCCATACTTCATTATCAAAAAGGCCTCGAAAATTTCCCTTTCATTCTTGGATATGAATCGTCCTCTAATCTTTGTTCTCAGAAACTCTGGAACGCAACCGCAGACCCTAACGTGTTCATGCAAGGTACCCCCACCCGTTTTATTTACACAATTCTTATGTTCCATTAAACGTTCATTTAGGCACCGGCCAGATTGGCCGACATAAACCTTATCACACGAAAGTGGGATTTCATAAACAATAGACCTTTTACATTCCACAAGAGGACGCCTATGCTTCTTCTCGCACTCTGGTGATACATGTTCTTGATTCGTTAACCTAACGAGAGAAGATAGCCTAGAAAAAGACTTAAAAACTACAGGTACACCGAACCTTCCTGCCAATTTTTTTAAATGATGCGACGTTTTACGAATATATGGAATCACCCCCGGTCTACCTTCCAATCTTACATGGGACCTCTTTAGACCCTTAACCTCTGTAAGCAACCTACGGAGGATCATCAGCAGTACCTGCCGAGGAAAACCAGCTTCTTCAAGGCGGTTCAACTGTAGCACAACGCTTTCAGACATGGTATGCACACAAGATTTCTGGAGGGCCTTCCTAACACAGGTCAATCCTATCCCATTTTTTACTACTTTTGAATGGTTCGACCCAAAGGGTAACAGAGGTTTCCTGGACCTTTGTTTGTACTGCCAACAAGTATGTTCTGAACCTTCAGAAATACATAGGTCAAGAAACTGGAGTTTGCCACCAACAGGTTTCTCATGTGTAAATTCCAGACCCTGTCCAAAAGAGTAAAACACATTCAGAACTGCATTCTCTTCCAACTCACTAGCAAAAAACAGAAGAAAATCATCTACAAATCTAAAAACCTTCTTTACACCTAAATTCTGCAAAGATTCATTAATGCTAACATCAAATTGGCCCAAAAGAATATCTGACAGAAGCGGAGCAATGCTGGAACCAATACACACCCCTGATTTCTGAGTATAAATCTGCTCGCCAAAAGAGACCCTTAACGACTTTAAATACAGCATGAGTAACTCTACAAAGTCATCAACACTAACGCCGCACTCATTTTGAAAGCCGACAACACCACTCTGTTCAATGCAAAGCTTTACACAGTGCTTCAAACCTTCAGTAGGAAGGGAGTAATATAAGTCCTTTACATCAAGCGACATAAATTTGAAAGCGACCCCTTCATTTTCCTTCAAAAATTTCACAACTTCCATGGAGTCACGTACTCTAAACGGATCCACAATCTGTAAACTACGTAGCCCTTTCTGAATGTAAGCACCTAGCTCCTTCTGCCAGGTCCCTCTTTCAGAAACTATAGGTCTGAACGGAACGAGAGGCTTATGAGTCTTAGCAGTGAAAAACACCTCGAAAACATCCTTCTTTACATTACCAATTCTTTTTGCTAGAGAAAACAACGTTAGGTCCTTGCATCTTTGCATAACGGATTTTCTAACCCCTTCTTCCTTAGATACTTTAAAGTTTGCTACTAAAGCCTGACCTGCTTTTTCCTGATACATCCCTGTAGTCAATAAGACAAAGCAACCATCCTTATCCGCTTCCAACAATCTCAGGTCGTCATGCCTCAGCTTTTCCGAAATATTTCTGAAGTCCACTTTCATTCCAGCAGTCCTCCTTTTGTCCTCAGTCTTCACTAGGCACGCAACACCCTCTTTTACGAACCTGGTCCTCTCAAGGTTTGGTACCGAGAGGCACAACTCCCTGATCATAGACACTTCCTTGACAGCCGGCACACTCCGCTGGGGACAAAACTTAGGCCCTAAGCTCAACTGTTCCACGATGTCATCTGAAACAGACGCTCCTTCCATACATCTAACACCTACATGCGTAGTCTCCCGCTTTCTTCCGCCTTTTGGAAGATATGGGACCACTTGACCCCACATGATCTCAGTGACACATTTAGTCAACTTCCTTAACTGGGACAGTCTTTTCCGCTTACCATCCTCTGATTCGTTGCTGAGCTGAACCGAAGCCTTTTGCCAGTCCTTGAATAGGTTTATTTGGCACCACATCTCACTCCTTAAAATCCTTGTGATCCTGCTAACGTGGCTGGGGGTGGCCCCCGCGAGGCCCAGGGTAAAAGAAACTTCTGGAGGAGAGGAGTGTTTCCGAAGATGAAACGATAAAAGCCTCGCCCGACATGTAAGGTAGGCAATCCTCAGAACGAAGACGGCGAAGAGTTGGTCTCGTCCAGACGAAGATGATGATGGTAAATTAACGATGCCCAAGTAACTAGAAATAATATTGACTAGAGTAGCTTGATGCGCTTGTTGGTACATGACTCGGAGAACAAGGAGCAGTCAAAAACAGGGACAACGACACAAGAAGACACACAAACAGAGGCTCCACTATCAACAAGTTTTTACTGAACTACACAAGCACGTTTATAACCAATGGTGTAGAGGGGAAAAAAAGGGGGCAAAAACGGAACACACGTGGGGGCCATAAAAACACGAGGAACAACCGGATCTAACTACTCAACTCCTGCTTTTAGTCTGCATTCCAAGAACCCAAACTCTTCCCTTGTTAGCGATATCGACGGCTCACTAACACATTTATCAGACCCATACTTCATTATCAAAAATGCCTCGAAAATTTCCCTTTCATTCTTGGATTTGAATCGTCCTCTAATCTTTGTTCTCGGAAACTCTGGAACGCAACCGCAGACCCTAACGTGTTCATGCAAGGTACCCCCACCCGTTTTATTTACACAATTATTATGTTCCATTAAACGTTCATTTAGGCACCGACCAGATTGGCCGACATAAACCTTATCACACGAAAGTGGGATTTCATAAACAATAGACCTTTTACATTCCACAAGAGGACGCCTATGCTTCTTCTCGCACTCTAGTGATACCTGGTCTTGATTCGTTAACCTAACGAGAGAAGATAGCCTAGAAAAAGACTTAAAAACTACAGGTACACCGAACCTTCCTGCCAATTTTTTTAAATGATGCGACGTTTTATGAATATATGGAATCACCCCGGTTGCATGAACACGTTAGGGTCTGCGGTTGCGTTCCAGAGTTTCCGAGAACAAAGATTAGAGGACGATTCAAATCCAAGAATGAAAGGGAAATTTTCGAGGCCTTTTTGATAATGAAGTATGGGTCTGATAAATGTGTTAGTGAGCCGTCGATATCGCTAACAAGGGAAGAGTTTGGGTTCTTGGAATGCAGACTAAAAGCAGGAGTTGAGCAGTTAGATCCGGTTGTTTCTCGTGTTTTTATGGCCACGTGTGTTCCGTTTTTGCCCCCTTTTTTTCCCCTCTACACCATTGGTTATAAACGTGCTTGTGTAGTTCAGTAAAAACTTGTTGATAGTGGAGCCTCTGTTTGTGTGTCTTCTTGTGTCGTTGTCCCTGTTTTTGACTGCTCCTTGTTCTCCGAATCATGTACCAACAAGCCCATCAAGCTACTCTAGTCAATATTATTTCTAGTTACTTGGGCATCGTTAATTTACCATCATCATCTTCGTCTGGACGAGACCAACTCTTCGCCGTCTTCGTTCTGAGGATTGCCTACCTTACATGTCGGGCGAGGCTTTTATCGTTTCATCTTCGGAAACACTCCTCTCCTCCAGAAGTTTCTTTTACCCTGGGCCTCGCGGGGGCCACCCCCAGCCACGTTAGCAGGATCACAAGGATTTTAAGGAGTGAGATGTGGTGCCAAATAAACCTATTCAAGGACTGGCAAAAGGCTTCGGTTCAGCTCAGCAACGAATCAGAGGATGGTAAGCGGAAAAGACTGTCCCAGTTAAGCAAGTTGACTAAATGTGTCACTGAGATCATGTGGGGTCAAGTGGTCCCATATCTTCCAAAAGGCGGAAGGAAGCGGGAGACTACGCATGTAGGTGTTAGATGTATGGAAGGAGCGTCTGTTTCAAATGACATCGTGGAACAGTTGGGCTTAGGGCCTAAGTTTTGTCCCCAGCGGAGTGTGCCGGCTGTCAAGAAAGTGTCTATGATCAGTGAGTTGTGCCTCTCGGTACCAGACCTTGAGAGGACCAGGTTCGTTAAAGAGGGTGTTGCGTGCCTAGTGAAGACTGAGGACAAAAGGAGGACTGGAATGAAAGTGGACTTCAGAAATATTTCGGAAAAGCTGAGGCATGACGACCTGAGATTGTTGGAAGCGGATAAGGATGGTTGCTTTGTCTTATTGACTACAGGGATGTATCAGGAAAAAGCAGGTCAGGCTTTAGTAGCAAACTTTAAAGTATCTAAGCAAGAAGGGGTTAGAAAATCCGTTATGCAAAGATGCAAGGACCTAACGTTGTTTTCTCTAGCAAAAAGAATTGGTAATGTAAAGAAGGATGTTTTCGAGGTGTTTTTCACTGCTAAGACTCATAAGCCTCTCGTTCCGTTCAGACCTATAGTTTCTGAAAGAGGGACCTGGCAGAAGGAGCTAGGTGCTTACATTCAGAAAGGGCTACGTAGTTTACAGATTGTGGATCCGTTTAGAGTACGTGACTCCATGGAAGTTGTGAAATTTTTGAAGGAAAATGAAGGGGTCGCTTTCAAATTTATGTCGCTTGATGTAAAGGACTTATATTACTCCCTTCCTACTGAAGGTTTGAAGCACTGTGTAAAGCTTTGCATTGAACAGAGTGGTGTTGTCGGCTTTCAAAATGAGTGCGGCGTTAGTGTTGATGACTTTGTAGAGTTACTCATGCTGTATTTAAAGTCGTTAAGGGTCTCTTTTGGCGAGCAGATTTATACTCAGAAATCAGGGGTGTGTATTGGTTCCAGCATTGCTCCGCTTCTGTCAGATATTTTTTTGGGGCAATTTGATGTTAGCATTAATGAATCTTTGCAGAATTTAGGTGTAAAGAAGGTTTTTAGATTTGTAGATGATTTTCTTCTGTTTTTTGATAGTGAGTTGGAAGAGAATGCAGTTCTGAATGTGTTTTACTCTTTTGGACAGGGTCTGGAATTTACACATGAGAAACCTGTTGGTGGCAAACTCCAGTTTCTTGACCTATGTATTTCTGAAGGTTCAGAACATACTTGTTGGCAGTACAAACAAAGGTCCAGGAAACCTGTGTTACCCTTTGGGTCGAACCATTCAAAAGTAGTAAAAAATGGGATAGGATTGACCTGTGTTAGGAAGGCCCTCCAGAAATCTTGTGTGCATACCATGTCTGAAAGCGTTGTGCTGCAGTTGAACCGCCTTGAAGAAGCTGGTTTTCCTCGGCAGGTACTGCTGATGATCCTCCGTAGGTTGCTTACAGAGGTTAAGGGTCTAAAGAGGTCCCATGTAAGATTGGAAGGTAGACCGGGGGTGATTCCATATATTCGTAAAACGTCGCATCATTTAAAAAAATTGGCAGGAAGGTTCGGTGTACCTGTAGTTTTTAAGTCTTTTTCTAGGCTATCTTCTCTCGTTAGGTTAACGAATCAAGAACAGGTATCACTAGAGTGCGAGAAGAAGCATAGGCGTCCTCTTGTGGAATGTAAAAGGTCTATTGTTTATGAAATCCCACTTTCGTGTGATAAGGTTTATGTCGGCCAATCTGGCCGGTGCCTAAATGAACATTTAATGGAACATAAGAATTGTGTAAATAAAACGGGTGGGGGTACCTTGCATGAACACGTTAGGGTCTGCGGTTGCGTTCCAGAGTTTCCGAGAACAAAGATTAGAGGACGATTCAAATCCAAGAATGAAAGGGAAATTTTCGAGGCCTTTTTGATAATGAAGTATGGGTCTGATAAATGTGTTAGTGAGCCGTCGATATCGCTAACAAGGGAAGAGTTTGGGTTCTTGGAATGCAGACTAAAAGCAGGAGTTGAGTAGTTAGATCCGGTTGTTCCTCGTGTTTTTATGGCCCCCACGTGTGTTCCGTTTTTGCCCCCTTTTTCCCCCCTCTACACCATTGGTTATAAATGTGCTTGTGTAGTTCAGTAAAAACTTGTTGATAGTGGAGCCTCTGTTTGTGTGTCTTCTTGTGTCGTTGTCCCTGTTTTTGACTGCTCCTTGTTCTCCGAGAATTATACTACACGTTCATTCCCCTGGCGCGGCGCCCCAGTCAGTTGCTCGCTGGCTGTCGTGGAGAGCAGACGCTCGGTTGCTCCACAGTCCGCGCGCCCGCTCAGTTTCTGCCTGGCTGTCCGGTATGTCCCCAATTTTCTTGACCGCTTAGAGGGCCGAGCTTTGCTCCCTGGTTTGAACCTCGACTTGAAGGTCCCCAGATGACAGTTTCTTTGCAGTGTAGGTCCTTCCAATTGATTTCTTTATTTCTCTGGCAATGACAAAAGGTGACATCCTAGTGAGTGGCTTTGTCTCATCTTCAGCATGGAGTACCAGAAATTTTGGAAACCATGGTTCTGGGGACAGGCTGAATGAGCTTACTGGTGCTTCGGTGCAGCGCCGCTTATGGCGCTGATCATGTTCTTTTGAACGTGAAGTATCCATACAAAGAAAGATGTGGTTCGGTGCAGCAGGTGTGTCGCCCACCATCGAGCCCAACGAGGGAACGTGTCCCACACGCTAACACTTGCCCCTGCACTATACCCTAGTGCAGCTTCTGGAGAGTGAAAGACTGCCCAAGGTTGACCCTTGCCGCCAAAGAACGTGAAGGGAGGAAAAAGAAGATAGTGAAGGAGTGGAGAAAGAAAAAGTAATGAAAGGGGGGATGGCGACTAGTTGAATAATTCTGGCCGGGCCTTCCAGGACCACCTGACTATGGGAAGCAGAGGCCAAAGCGGTGTGTTGTTTTCTTGAAAAATCTTGAATGGCACTAGATGGATCGGGGTTAACATACATCGCTCGAGATACCCCGTCGGACGGTGTCTGTGCAGCAAAGCGTTGTAGCAATTGCGCGAAGGTGTCCATCATACGCAGCAGAGTAACTTCAGTGACATTTGAAGTAGAAGTGGTCCCACCTGTGTTGGCAAATCCTTCTTGAGTCTCAGTTGAACGCGATGCAGGAGGCACTGCAGCAGCACCCTCACTGATGCCTGATTGTCCACTCAGTTGGTCAATCCCTCGTTGCAGTTGTTGCCGTAGGTCCAACCTTTCCCTCAAGTGCTCGTGTGACTGGTCCTCGTGACCACCCACGTCCTGACCCTCGTCGACCCAGTCATCCGCGGTGATGGACGGGGTGATGTCAGAATCGGTGCTGAGCGCTGGCACGGCACTCTTCTTGTTCTCGACGGATGTGCTTGACGGTACTCACATCTTCGGTGCGACCCGCTTTCGAAGCATTATACACCGTTGTCAAGTCCCGCCACAAACTCACAATAAAACTCAAAGCCCAAGAATCCGTCGTATCCCACTCCTGAGTGTAGACAATCTCACTCACGATTGTCTAGATCGAAAACGCATGTCTGGTCGGGAGCATCTTCATTGTCCGATTGCTTCTCCTCTTTCGAGGATGCACATGGTATTGGTTGACATAAACATCAGTCAGGGTTTGGGGGCCTCTAGCCTCGTCTGACTCACGTGGCGGATTGGCGCCGTGCTTTTGTTTTGTCTTGGGGTCGAAGTGCTCGAGTTTCGCACGTTTACACCACGCTGTCCTTCACTTATTCCGAAATGCACTTCGCTTGAACGACGATTTCGTTACCGTCCGATCCTTCGTCGCCGCCGAAAACATGTCTGACTAGTAACTGGCCCTTCGAAAGGTGTGATTCTGTGAAAAAAAGAAAAAAAACGTCAATGCTTCCAGCTTTTCAAACCCACACACGATGCGATACATTGCTTGCTTGCTCCAGAGCGAAACCCGCGAAACCGAAACACTCTTGAGGGTGGACCAATGCTTCGATTGCTTCCACATGCGGCGCTGTCGTCCGCTGATCGCAACGCCGCCTGGCCGAGCGCTACAGGCCTATAGCATCGTTCGTGCTGTATGTACACTGGATATTTGTAGTATATCTGTTTTCATACCTGTTAGTGTGGATCAACTTTGGATCATGATGATGATGATGATGATTGGAGTTTTAATGGCGCATTGACAACACAGGTCATAAAACTTTGGATCAGAAATTAATGAAGCAGAGTGGCGTTTTCATTGTTTTAGATCCTTTTTCATGCACCTTTCTTTCTTTAAAAGGAGTTCGCATAGATGGTGTCTTCATTTGCAGCCAAACTGTCTAACATTCTTACAATAAATCTTCCAATTTATTGCTCATTGTCACTTCATAATTTTCTCGGCATATTTCAGCCTTTTCAGCTTCCTCGTGCAACAGTTTATCTTGAATCAGTTGCTTCAACGCAATCTGATGTAAATTTTCAGTAAGCATACCCTATATACATGGGTGAACTTAGAAAAGTATCCAACCTTTCCATTCTGAGGCCTTCCAAGAGCTAAGTCCTTTGGTGGTTTCGATAAAGAGCTTCGTGGAGTCACTATTCTTCTGCTAATGATGATTATTGTGTGTTTCTTGCAAACATACAGGGTGTTTGTTTTTATTCGCTACAGCATTTTTATTAAAAACTAGTAGAGCAAAATAGATGCCATTTTTCAGTTGAGTTATATGGCTAGGCGAACATTCGCTCAAAGAAAATCATGCAACGATAGGATTACGAATTACCTAAAGTTCATTAGCTTTTTAATTAGGGGACTTCTCGCAAAGGCGAAATAACAGAACGGGATCTATTCGGCGTCAAAAGTAATTTCATGTTGAAAAAAAAAAAAAAAAACACAACCGCGCACGTGCGTTGAAATATCTGTCGCGGAATTTCGCTATGCAAATGAGGCCGAACTGAGCACGTTCCTGGCGCAGAAAGAGCGACATGCAACCCAAGTGGGAGGGTCACGTAATTTGGAGCGATGAAACTGATTGATGTAGGAGCTAATGGCCAGATAGACCACTCTTCTTCCCGGATAAGGCGAAGGTCGCATCCTTCCTGTGTTTGCAAACTGTGTATTTCTTGTTTCGGCTCATTTGCATAGCGAAATTGAGCGATGAACATTTCAACACAGGTGCGCATTTAACACATATTTCCACACGGAATGTATTTCAATGAGGAACATATTCCTTTCCGTTTCCTCGCTTTTATGCGAAATCCCATAATTAAATAGTTAATCATTATTAGGTAATTATTGATCTTGTAGTTACATACTTTCTTCCGGGGAATGTTCATCTGGCCATATTACTCAACTGCAAAAACGGCGTCTATTTTGCTTTGCTAGTTTCTAGCTACAATTTATGTGACGAATAAAAGTAAACACCTGCAGAATGCTTCTTCGGATTCACACAGCCACGTACCTGTGGCAGTCCGTACAGCGCCCAAGAACACCGTGTGCAAATTCAAAATATGGCATGTTTATTAGTGCAGCTGGTCCTTTATATACGCAGGTATTAGAGGTTATCCTTTAATGACTGCTGAATCTCTCTCACTGCTGCTTCACCAGTCGATTTTCTTGGGGTGTTAATGGTGATAGGGTCCATGGCTGAGGCATAGTACTCTCCTTCAAGGTAGCACCAACTACATCCACAGTACCCGTGAAACCCGACATAGTTTTGCATGTGGGGCAGAGATACGGAGTCGACACAGCAGCATAGTCCAAAAAATCTGCTTTGAACAATAATGCTTCCTGACTTCCATCACTTCAGTGTCACATCACTGAAAATATCCTTTGCACCGTCTACAGAAACGAGGAAGGTGTTCATGTCCAGCTTTCCTTTGCCACCAATCTGCCTCACAGTTTCCGGCAGCTCATTTATCATCACGTGAATTGACCAAGCTGATTTTTGCTGATTTAACTTGTGCTACTTGTGCCCCATCAGTATTAAATGTATAAGAGAAATTGTCAATTGATGACAGGACCTAACCGGGCTGGGATAATGCTTCATATTTTGCTCCGTCCAAGATACCCTCAAATTTGTTTCTCTTAATTCTGTACAGTGACTGCCGGCAACCTCTTCTCTAGTGTTCGGTTTACACTGCATTGTTGCGCTTTATGAGGTGCTCCCTGGAAAAGAAGCAGGAGTGAAGGAGGCTGCGCCTTCAGCTACTGCCAAATGTTAATTACATCTTTTACATTTTCTATTTCCCACTATCTGATGCACGACAGTATTACTAGCCAAACATTGCGCATCTGTGAAGGCACAGTGCGACTGAGAATATTACACCCAAGCTCAAATATGTGCTGTGATAGAATACAATATGTAGTGCATTGATTCAGTAAATTATTCAAATCACATTGAGTCTAATTCATTTTTGCGAGAATTCATTTATACTCATTGGAAAGCTCTACACATCTAATGTGACTATACCACAACAAACCTACTGGCGAATCGAAATGGAGAACCATTCAAATGAGAAATATCCTGCTGGGGCTCATTGATTCAATGAGTTTGAAGCCACCACTTCTCATTACGTCTCATTAACACTTTCTGTGACTTCTCATTATATCTCATTAACACTTGCTGTGATTTCTCATTACATCTCATTAACACTTGCTGTGATTTTTCATTGGGACTCACTGAGTATTGCACCATTTTCAATATAATATTTGTGCTAAATCACCTATTGGGAAGGAGGATTTTCATGGTAACTGAATGATGATGATTGATGATTCGGGTTTTTATGGGGCATGAGCAACTAAGGCTATAATGCGCCAATACTGTGATATATGATCTCTTTTCCAGTTAAAAGATAACGACCAATTTAAAACTGATATATACATAAAATATGTGAATTCAGATATCTCTTAGGTATCCAGTGTCCCTAAAAGCTTGTAAACTCTGCTGAAACTTACAAGCGGCTCATCGCCCAGCAAAAGGGCCGGGTTAAGAGGAATTCTATACCGGTAGAACTCAGAAAAATGAGTTCGGCGATGATGTTCCTGGAGAGGGCAACTTATGAGAATGTGAAGAATAGACAACTGCTCAGCACAGTGCACACACTAGCTGAGGTGGGTCCCTCTGGAGAATTAAAAACCCATGTGTGAGAAATGTGTGGCCGATACGCAAACGAGACATGACTACTTCATAAGGCCTCTCTTTGAAAACTCCTGCAGGCTTACCTACGTTGCACTTGATCAAATGTAATTTATTATTTGTCTGTGTGTCCCAGTCGTGTTGCCATTTTAAGTTAATTGCTCTACGCAAGGCAGACCTCAGATCCTGTGCTGGTACGTCAAAGGGGGTTATGTCACCTGAGAGTGCGTTGGTAGCCGCTGTGTCCGCGAGCTCGTTACCGGGTATCCCGACGTGCCTGGGCACCCAGCAAAGTGCCAAGGAAAGACCTCTGTTTATTATGCGGCTAGACAGGTGTTTTGCTCGCAGAACGAGCAGGTTTTTTGGTGGCTGCAGGCTACATATAGCCTGCAGGCAACTAAGTGAATCAGTATACAAAACTGATGACCTGATGGAAAGTCGTAATATATGATTAAGTGCCAAGATTACGCCATAGACTTCTGCGGTGAAAATGGAAGCTGTGTTTGGCAATCGATGCGATCTACAAGATGTGTCTGTAACCATTGCACATGAGACGCCGGTGTCCGTTCTGGGACCATCTGTGTAAAATGCGACATGGTCCCCAAAACCTTCTTTTATAGACAGAAACTCTTGCAGGAGTACGGCTGTGGAGGTTTCGTGTTTCTTGTACTGCAATAAAGATGTATTGCGTTTGGGCGGTGGTTGCCAAGGAGCAATCCTCCCACTAGTTCCTACAGGCGTAGAATCGTACTCTGAAAAACTGTGTTTCAATTTCCTGAAGGATTCGCAAGTTGAAAGGAGGTGTACATGACGGTTTGTTAAGAAATAACTGTTTGCAGCGTGTCTGAGTAACACAAGAGAAAGCTGGGTGCTGTGGATAACTTCGTACTTTTAGTGCATATGTGGAGGCAAGGTAAAATCTCCGCCTTTCTAATGACCACTCGTTGCACTTCACATACAGACTCTCGACCGGCGATGTGCGAAACGCTCCCAAGACCAGTCGCAGTCCCTGGTGGTGGACAGGGTCTAGAGCTTTCAAGACGGACTTTCGTGCAGAACCGTACACGACAGATCCATAGTCAAGCTTGGAACGGATGCAAGATGTGTAGATGCGACGCAGAACCTCACGGTCTGCACCCCAGGATCTATGTGACAAGATCTTGAGAATGTTCAGCGATTTCCCACATTTACTTTTTAGGTTCCTTATGTGAGGGTTGAAAGTGAGCTTGCGGTCAAAAAGTATACCCAGGAATTTATGCTCAGATTTGACCGTAATATCTTGGCCATTCATTTTAAGTTCTGGCTCAGGAAACATACCTCTTACTCTTGAGAAGGGTACGCAAACCGTTTTCTCAGGTGAGAAATTAAACCCATTCTCAGATGACCATTTTGCTAATTTGTTCACACAGAGCTGGAGTTGTCTCTCACATCTTGAAATGCTTGTAGACGAACAAGATATCTGAACATCGTCAACGTATAGTGAGTACATGGCGGATGGCGGAATAGCGTGCAAAATAGAGTTCATTTTGACTATGAAGAGTGTGACACTCAGAACGGAACCCTGTGGCACACAGTTCTCCTGAATAAAAGAACGTGAGAGTGATGTGCCCAACTGGACCCTAAAAGGTCTGTCCTGTAGAAAATTTGCGATGCAGCGGAGCATACGACCGCGTACACCGAAATTGTACAAGTCGCGAACGATACCATATCGCCATGCTGTATCGTACGCTTTTTGAAGATCGAAAAATATGGAAATACAATGCTGTTTTCTGACAAACGCTTCCCTGATGACAGTTTCCAGCCGCAGCAGATGATCAGTGGTTGAGTGGGCGGCTCTAAATCCGCACTGATACCTGTCGAGACATCCATTTTCTTCGAGGAAGTACATCAGGCGGTAGTTAACCATGCGCTCGAAGGTTTTGCCTAAACAGCTTGTAAGGGCTATAGGCCTGTAGCTACATGCGTTGGAAGGATCTTTCCCTGGCTTTAAAAGTGGAACGACTGTCGCCACTTTCCAACGAGATGGGAGTTCACCCTGATTCCAAACTGAATTGAAAAAGTGCAGAAGACCTTCTAGTGATGTTTTTGATATGTGCTGCAACATGCTGTACGTGATTCGATCTGGCCCTGGTGCTGTTTGTTTTGGAGACGACAGAGCACGCAGCAGCTCCATCAAACAAAATGGTTTATTAAAAGCATGTCTGTCATTGGTGCCATATGTAATTTTGAATTTCTCAGCATCATCTTTGACTTTTAAGAAATCCCTAGTGTAGTGAGAGGAGGAAGAAACACTCTGGAAGTGTTCTCCCAACACATCTGCTTGTTCTTCTAAAGTTTGGCACACGCACACCGTACCATTCCTCTCCAAGAAAGGAATAGAGAAGCTTGTGTAACTGCCCTTTATTTTCTTTAATCGATCCCACACAACCTTAGTTGGGGTATTGGGAGGGAGTTGCCTCAGGACAGACGTCCTGAGGCAACTCCCTTCCTACATTCTACCGGTTCGCTGGATTTCTACCCATCTACTTAGTTGGGGTATTGCTATTCAAGGAGGAGACAAAACCCTTCCACGATTCACTCTTTGCTTGTCGGCATGTCCACCTCGCTTTTGCTCGAGCTCTCTTAAACGCCAGTAGATTTGCTGGGGTTGAATACCGCCGGAACTTGCCCCAAGCACGGTTCTGCTCTTTTCGTGTATTTCCACAGTCCTCTGACCACCAAGGCTTGCAACGCCTGGGCAGTTGACCTGATGACTGTTGAATGGACTTGGTTGCTGCTTTTACAAGAGTGTCTGTTACATAGTTATTTGCGTCATTAATGTTCAGCCCAAGGAGGGACTCTATAGAAAGTGTGGCTTCTTGTTTAAAGAGGTTCCAGTCTGCTAACTGTATCTTCCAACGAGATGGGCGGGTTCTAATAACAGCTGATGGTCGATTGATCTCTGAAACGACAGGGAAGTGATCGCTACCATAGGGGTTTTCGTCCACTGTCCATGAAATGTCCTGAAATACAGATGGACTGCATAGCGAAATATCTATGGCTGAAAAGGACTGCGAAGCAGCATTAACATGAGTAGCGTTTCCTGCATTGAGCAGGCAGATTGGCAAGGATGCTAATAATTTCTCAAACATTTTGCCTCGGGTGTCAACTCTGGAACAACCCCAGAGCAAATGATGCGCATTGAAATCTCCCAGTAGTAGAAAATGCGATGGGAGCTGATTAATAAAGTCTTCAAGCTGTCTCTGTTCGACCCTGACTGATTGCGGTAGGTATAAAGAGCATACCGTCACTACACGGTCAGTGCAGATCTGTACAGCAATGGTCTCAAGATTTGTGGAAAGTGGAACGTCTCTCGTGGGAAGTGTTCTGGCCGTGAGAATGGCCACACCTCCGGAAGCACGTGCCGTGTCTGTTCGGTCCTTACGGTAAACGTTCCACCGTCGGAGGTGGAAAGGGGTGTCTGGAATCAAATTTGTTTCTTGGAGACAGAAACAGACAGCATGATGTTTGTCTGCCAAATCATGGACATCATCAAGATTTTTCAGCAAACCCCTGCAGTTCCACTGAATAATGCTCTGGGAACCCATAAGAAATGCACAGAAGAGGAAAAAGAATATGGATTGAACGACTACTCTAAGGCGTAAAGACCTTGTGGAACAACTGTCCATGAATGCGGAGGGATTAAGGAGCTTGTATTCTCGGTGGAGGAACCCTTTGTTGTTGTTCCTTGGCTTTTCCTTCTCGCCCTCGGCCAGCTTTTTTCCCTCTCTGTTCCTTGCCCATGGCAAGACTTTGTAGACTCGAAGACGACTTCTGAGAGCAGCAGTCGTCGTCATCGAGATCCATGCTCTGACTCGTGTTTTGGGACAGGCCCATGGCAATCCCGTCCCAAACGGAAGGGGATGCAACAACCTCCTCTGAGGTTAACATTGCATCTCCCTGGCTGTTCGTCTGAGAGGCCACTGGAGGAGAACCCTCAGTGTCCCTCTCTTTGTGTCGGGGAGTGTGGAGGGGAGCCCCAGAGGTCTGGGTCTCCACCGATACTCTGAGTGGGGCCACTCCCCTGCGCACCACATCAGAGAAGGTTCCTTTCTTCTGGAACGCCAATTGTGCCTTAGCTGCACTGTAAGTAATATTTTGCTCAGTTTTCCGCTTGAGGATCTGTTTCTCCTCCTTCCAACAAGGACATGATCTGGAGTAAACAGGGTGGTTACCCTTGCAATTGGCACACTGAAAATCATTGCTGCACGACTCTGACGAATGGTCTTTGCCGGAGCACTTAGCACAGACGGACTGCCCACGGCATACCTGAGAACCGTGGCCAAACCGCTGGCACTTGTAACAGCGACTCGGATTGGGGATGTAAGCCCTCACATTGCAACTGAGGTAACCGGCCTTGATTGTGTCTGGCAGCTTGTGGAGCTTGAAAGAAAGGATTATGTGCTTTGTTGGGATTTCTTTCCCATCCCTACGCATGACTATTCGCTTTACAGCTACCACACCGTGCTGTTGTAAGCCTTCTTGAAGTTCCGATTCCGAACAGTCAAGAAGGTCGCTCTCAGAAATTACTCCTTTAACAATGTTGAGACTCCGGTGTGAACTTACTGTGACAGATATCCCATTGATGCTTGTCAGTGAAAGAAGTGCACTGCTTTGCTCTCGCTTTTCAACGTGGACTTGGATATCTCCAGAGCCCAGTTTCTTGGCATTGTATTCTTTACCTATCAGCTGTTCAAGTGCTTTCGCTATTACAAAAGGAGATACCTTTGACAGTGGTCTTGTGTAGTCATTCGAGTGGACAACGAGAAACTTTGCAAACCATGGTTCGGGTGTTGAGGTATTTAAATCAATTTGCTGGTACTCGGTGCGGAACCGTTTCTGATTCCGATCTCGGGGTTTTAAGGAAGAGGAAGCCATAAAGGTGACAATACAATTCGATGCAAGGGTCCTGCCGCCCACCACGGAGCCCAACCAGGGCACCGCGTTTCACGCAGTAGCAGGTACGCCTACACTATACCCAAGCGCAGCTTCTGGAGAGTGAAAGACTGCCCAAGGTTGACCCTTGCCGCCAAAGAAGGTGAAAAGACGAAAGGTGAGAAAGAAGGAGACCAAGGAAGAGAAAGTGATGAAAAGGGAGATGGCGACTAGCTGAATAGTCCTGGCCGGGCCTTCCAGGACCACCCGTCTATGGGAAGCAGGGGCCAAAGCGGTGTGTTGCTTTCCCGGAGGGGCCCCGAAGGGTCCTAAACAACCTCCGGGTCCACTCAACCGCCAGGATCCCCCTTTCCCCAGACACGGGAAAGCCACGCACAGCTATACGTAGGGGTCTCCCTCCTGCGGCGACCCAACCGTGAGTGCGGGAGGGGGCTACTGCGGCTGCTGCCGGGCGATGGGGGCGCCAAGTTCCCGACGCCGGGGGTAACTGAATGAGATTCGCGCACGGATACAACGGGTCCAATGAGGTTCTCATAAGATTTTGAATGAGGCGGTTTCCAGCAGGACACCTAAATCGATCAGCCAGGTGGTGGCACTATCCCGTTCACGAAGGCCAATCGGGCAGGCTTGTACAAGATACAAAAAAATATCTGAAGCGGTTCTAAAGGGGTTGGTGTTTGTCAGACTCATGGGCTACTGGAAGCACGTACCGTATTTTCCGGTGCATGACATGCACCACTAAAGACGAGCCGAATGTAAAAAAAAAAAAAAATCAAATTATAACGTGCACCGCAATTTTGCTACAAGCTTCTTTACTGCCACAAGTATACACAACAAACCAAGGCTGTGTATCATATATGCATGTTGTCATCGCAGCGGTCAGAGTATGCGCGCACAAGAGAGAGGAGGGCGCGAAACCGAGACGGCTGGAAGAACCTACGGGGGATTCCGTCGGAGGCATTCTACGTTACACCCTTGGAGGTGCCAGACGTCGCTTTACGACGTTACGCATTAAAGTTTCGTTTTTTTTCTTTTCTGTTTTTTTTTCCTTTCAATTTCCGATTCCATTTTTATCCGACATGGCAACGAGGAAAAACGCATCGGCCACCGTTACCACCACTACGACACCGCCTCTTCTGGAACCTGTTGGACCATACCTAACGCTTGCCCTGCCCACCCCGACTTGTAGTCTACGCTAACACTCTACTACAGAAATGACACAGACAGTTTCAAAGACTAGCATTCCGCTGTGCCGAAAATTCGATGGAGATATCGAGACTTCGATGATGATGATTAAGGTTTTTTTGGCGCATTAGCGACGAAGGCCATAGTGCGCCAAGACAATGGCATGGATGGTTAGTAGTTTAAAAGGATTATTTCAATTAAAAAATAATAATAAAATAAAATAAAACAATATATATGAGCCTAGATGTGCTTTAAATACCCAGTGTCTCTTAAAAACTTGTATATATGGCTAAAATCGACTAGAGGTTCATCACCGAGTAGAAGAGCAGGGTGAAGAGGGACCTTGTATTTGTAAAAGAATGGAAAGTGTAGGTGGCGATGATGTTCTAAAAGTGGGCATGTTATGAGTAGATGTATGATAGATAGGTCTGTTCCACAGTGAGGGCACTGAGGCGTGTCGTCCCTTCGCAGCAAATGCCCATGAGTTAAAAAACTGTGCCCAATCCTCAAACGGCTCGATAAAACTTCATGGTGGCGGTTTTCAAAATCTTGTGTAGGTTTGCATAGGCGAGGTTTTACTGTGTGCAGTTTGTTTGTTATCTGCTTATCCCAAAAAGCTTGCCAATCCGTGTGGATGGCTTTCTTCAGTTGCTGCAGCAAGTCATTAAGTGGAATCTCAAAAGGAGTTATATCGTTGCCTAAAGCAGCAGATGCAGCGCGGTCTACTTTCTCATTGCCGGAAATTCCGACATGGCTGGGTACCCAGCACAGTCTCAGCTGGAACCCTTTTTCTTGTATAATGCTGGCCAGGAATTGTGCGCGTCTTGCCAGGAGGTTTTTATGTGATTGAATACTGCAGATGGCACGTAACGAACTCAAAGAGTCTGTGTAGATTACTGTGTGTGTCATGTGTGTTTGTAAAACATGGTTCAGTGCTATGATAATACCATAGAGTTCTGCAGTAAAAATTGAAAAGACATTGTTTAGGCAATGTGCCTTTGTGCACGAGCCACATACCATAGCACATGACACTCCTGTGGAAGACTTTGAAGCGTCAGTATATATCTCGGTGTGGTCTCCAAAGCTCTCCTTGAGAATGAGAAATTCCTGCTGGATTTCTGTGGTGGGTGTTTCCCTTTTATTAAACTTTGCAAGTGAAACGTCATAAACAACTGGTGGTTGCCAGGGAGGAGTCAACTTACTGGCAACCAAGGAAGGTGAGTTGTAACTGAAAAAGCCATAACATTCGACGTCTCGTTGTACACGAATGCTGAAAGGTGGCACAACTCTGGGTTTATTAAGAAACAGCTGCTTGAAGTTGCTCCGTGTCACTGAAGGAAACGAAGGATGCTGAGGGTGGCCTCTTATTCTCAAACCATAGGACAAGGTAATATAAGACCTTCGCCTCCCTAACGACCACTCATTTGCCTCTGCGTACAGACTATAAACAGGGGTGGTTCGGAAAGCCCCCAGCGCCAGTCGCAAACCAAGGTGGTGTACTGTGTCGAGGGCCTTTAGCGTGGACGGTCGTGCTGACCCATAAGCAGGGCATCCGTAATCCATTTTAGAGCGGACTACAGACCGGTAAATGCGAAGGAGTGTTTCCCGATCAGCACCCCACGACCTGTGGGATATTACCTTGAGTATATTTGTGGACTTTAAGCATTTGTTTTTCAAGTTCCTGATGTGTGCCCCAAAAGTAAGCTTTCTGTCAAACACAACACCGAGGAACTTCTGTTCAGTGCGTACGGGCAGGTTTTGACCATTGATGGGTAGTATCGGGTCTGGGTACAGACCCCTTCTCCTTGAAACTAGAACACAAACAGTTTTCTCGGGTGAGAAACTAAATCCGTTTTGACTTGCCCATTTAACCAATTTGTTAATTGTAAGTTGGAGCTGCCTTTCGCATGTACTCAGGTTTGTTGACGAATAAGAAATCTGGACGTCATCAACATATAAGCAATACGAAATGGACGGGGGAATTGCAGCAGCTATTGAATTCATTTTTATAATAAAGAGAGTAACACTAAGCACACAGCCTTGGGGAACTCCATTTTCCTGGATGAAAGGACGTGAAAGAGTTGTCCCCAGTCGGACCCTAAACGTCCTTCCCTGGAGGAAATTCATCAGGCAACGTAGGAGTCGCCCTCGAATGCCAAGCGCATAGAGATCCCTGATAATACCGTAGCACCAGGTGGTATCATACGCTTTTTGGAGGTCAAAAAACACTGACACACAGTGATGCCGTCTCACAAACGCCTCACGAATTGTGGATTCTAGTCTAACTAGATGGTCCAACGTTGAACGTGCAGGTCTAAAACCACACTGGTAGTTATTAAAGTAGTTATTGTCCTCTAGATAGTACGTGAGCCGGTCATTGACCATTCTTTCGAATGTCTTACCGAGACAGCTAGTTAATGCAACAGGTCGGTAACTTGTTGGACTGGACGCATCTTTCCCGGGCTTTAAAAAAGGAATGACTGTGGCTACTTTCCATGCTGATGGCATCTGTCCCTTGTCCCAGACCGTGTTGAAGAACTTCAATAGATGCTCTTTGGAATCATCGGACAAATGACTAAGCATTGGATATGCAATGCGGTCTGGTCCAGGAGCGCTGACTTTTACTGAAGCCAGCACTCGTTGGAGTTCTACCATGGTAAAAGGCTGGTTGTACTTGTAGTTGTCACCACCCGTAATTGGAATTGTTTGCCTTTCGGCTTGCTCCTTAATACGCAGGAAGTTTCTATCATAATGTGAGGAGCTCGATACGTCAGAGAAATGTTGACCAAGGACGTTAGCCTGCTCTTCTAGGCTCTGACAGGGTATGCCATTAACCTGAAGCAGGGGAATGGAAAAACTAGTGTAATCACCCTTAATTTTTCGAAGTCTATCCCACACAACCTTTGACGGTGTTGTGCGCGTTAACGAAGTTACGCCACGACGTCCGTTTTGCTTGTTTTCTGGTCCATTTTGCCCTGGCTCGTGCCCTCTTGAATGTCAGGAGGTTTTCAGGAGTGGGGTATCTGCGGAAGATACCCCATGCTCTGTTTTGTTGCTTTCGTGTCTGTGTGCATTCATCCGTCCACCAAGGTTTGGGACGCTTGGGGAGCCGGCCAGATGTCTGCGGGATAGACTGTTCAGCGGCATTTATTATGGCCGTTGTGACAAACTTGTTTGCCTCTTCAATAGACATGTGTTCAAAATATGAAGAAACAAGCTTTGCCTCGTTCTGGAAAAAGCTCCAGTCAGCCTCTTGAAGTTTCCACCTTCGTGGTCGCGTCGAGATGGAATTTGTAGGACCACGAAATTTCAAAACTACCGGGAAGTGGTCACTTCCACGAGGATTCTGGTCCACGGTCCAGTCCAGACAATGGAAGAGGGAAGGACTGCACAGTGAAATGTCCAAGCAAGAAAAACTTTGTGTTGAGGAGTTGACGTATGTAGGCAGCCCAGTGTTCAAAATGCAAAGGGACCTTGAAAGAAGAACTCTCTCCAACATTTTTCCTCGCGTATCCAGTCTTGCGCTGCCCCATAAAGGATTGTGGGCATTCAGGTCACCCAGAATCATGAATGGCTGTGGGAGTTGATTACACAAGTTTTCAAAATCTCTTTGTTCTATTAATTCTGATGGGGGAAGGTACAGTGAACATACAGTGAAAACCCTATCGAGGCACACTTGAACAGCAACTGCTTCCAACCCTGTAACAAGTGGGATTTGTTTTACAGACACAGATTGCGGAAGGACTATAGCCACACCTCCAGACGCATGTGTGGTATTTGTACGGTCCTTTCTAAAAATAGTATGTCTGCGGTAGGGATTGAAACTTTGTTCCTGAAGGTAGGTTTCCTGTAAACAGAAGCAAGCTGCAGTGTATTTTTCAAAGAGATCGTGTACATCATCTATGTTAGTGTAGAGGCCTCGACAGTTCCACTGAAGGATTACCTGTCCCATAATGAAAGTAGTGATGAATAAGAACAAAGAGAGACTGTACATTATGTAGGAGGTGTAACCCTTGGGGGGGGCTGCTTGTGTTTCCCTAGGGACGTACTGCCCCTGCCTCGGCCTCCTTTTTTCGTTCTTTGTTCCTTCCATGGGGAAGGATTGGGGGGAAGGCTTGACGATGATTTCTGCGACATGCTGTCATCATCGTCAACATCCATCGTGTGTGTGGCAGCCTGGGATGAGCCCTATCGAGACTTCGAGGACACGCATTGGAATGGCACAAAGCTAAAACAATGCAACGACTGGATCATCGCTCTCCAAAAAGAATTCGACATTCCCTTTTTTGTTTCACCAGTGAGTCGACCACGTCAGCTTCCGACGGCAACGTAAGTAGGAACCTCTTGTGGATTACATTTACGCAAGATTACAACGGATCAAGAAAGGAAAGTACCATCTCAATATCCCTAACGTAGTGGATTGGATTATCGACGGCGTAGTCGAACAGAGGCACAAACCTATGCTGTCTTTTACACGCTCAGGCAAGGTCCTGTAAATAGCCTGGTACAGTGCGCTCGGGAAATTGATCACCAGTCTACGGACGGAGTGCACAAAACTCCCGCCGCCGACCACTCCAAACAAGGAACAGCGAAGATGTTCACAACAAGCAGAAACGACCAAGGGGTTCAGGACCAGAAGGCTTCTGACGGCATTCGAAGCCAAACACCCGAAATACAATGGAAAGCGAAACCTGCAACTCTTCCACCAGACGTGTGTGCGAGGTGCTTCAATGTCTGACACCACACAAAGGACTGTTCTCTTCCTGACACACGTACAGAAGAGGAAATGGTCTCTGCTCGTCTCTGCAATGCTGCACACTCTTTGTGAACTTGGACTGTGAATTGATTGACTGTGAGTGCATCTTTATGAGTTTCGCTATTTCATTTTTGGGTCTCATTGTTTCACCTAAGGAACTTTCTATCGATCCTCACCGCACAGGAGCGATCGAAAGGTACCCTACACCACGTAACAAGATGGAACTGCTGTCATTCCTGGGACTGACGTACACCATACTATTGAACGCATATATATGATTAATAATTGGGTGTTGACGTCGCGAGACAACTCAGATCATTGAAAGCATATGAAGGATTATTTGAAGGTTGCCCGTCCTCTTACAGACTTGACAAAGAAGAAACGTAGTTCGTATGGACTAGTGCCTGCGAATCCGCAATGACCACGCTTAAACAGTGTCTGATGCAAGTGCCAATACTTGCAACCTTCTATCCTGAGCTTTCCACGCAAATTCATGTTGATGCATCACACCAAGGTTTTTGGAGCTATTTTTGGTTCAGCGAGAGGGTTAAGTCGCCCGCATTGTCAAATGCGCAAGCAAGAAGGTTCCCATATCGGACGAAAACAATCATTGAACTGCACTAGAAGCCATCGCATTGCACTGGGTTGGGCTGTGACTCAAAAGTTCCACAGCTACCTTCAAGGACTGACACACTCCGATGTTTTCACTGTCGACTGGGCAGCTACAGATATCATGACGAAACAGATGCCACAAAGACGTCTCTCGCACGGCTTATATTCGACCTGATGGAGTACAACTTCACCATCCGACACACAGCCGGCAAGCAAAATGCTGTTGCCAACACGTTGTCAAGAATACCAGATGAAGTTCACAATCTCCTAGTTCTTCGTGAAGCAGACACCCGCCTCAACGACGCACAAAGGCCGGATCCGGCACTTAAGCCTATCATAGACGACCTCGAAACCTCTGAGTGTCCATCTGCAGTGAAGGGCCACTACTCCCTGGTGAACGGCACTCTTATGTAAGTCTCTCGGAATTAGATACCTGGCATAATGCACACCATCATACCACGATCACTCAGGCATGCTGTCCTCAAGTGAGACATGCTACCAGAAATGCTACCACAACAAAGACAGCCACAGCGGTGCTCACGAACACTTTCAAGAATTCAGCAAAGGTACTACTGGAAGACAATGTCGCAAGATACAAACGCACATGAAGGGATGCTCCAGGTGCCAGGAATATAACCACGTGCTCGCTGTTCAGACGCACACGTTGCAACCCCGAGCACCACCTACAATAGCATTTAACCATGTCGCTATTGATCACGTTGGTCCAATAAACACGGTGGATCCAAACAATTATTTCATTACAGCTGTTGACCTCACCACACGATTCATTGTAACACGACTGAGTATTTACTCATTCTTTGAGGTTGACATTGTTGATACGTACAGGACACCCTGAGTGGTCATCCCGGACGACGACAAGGTGCTTATATCTGCAAAAGCAACACGGTATTTCGCCGACCGATATACTATACGATACAGATATACATGGTATATGAACGACGGACCACCATAACTTTCGCACCTGAGACTAATGGGCTTGTCGAAACGGCAAAATCTTGCCAGTACTTCGGGAAAACATCGACGGTGACATTGATCACTGGTGTGAATATCCGAAACACTCAACTTTCCAAGTGAATGTCACCAACCATGCAGGAGTGAGAACATCTCCATTCCAGCTGCTAGTTATTCTCCTCGACGGCACATCGACAACGCACTTCATGCCAGCCCTGACAATCCAGCCATCAACATTGAAGATGTGCGTAATGACGCACACGTCAGCCTTACAAAGTATTCATAAGCCATGAAAAAGAGTTTCCACTCTCAACACCGAACACGAACATACAAAGGAGGAGGATCCTCTTCTCCAACGGAATGAGATTGAACGTTCGTTACCGAATGGGCTAAGTGAAATGAAAATTGCCACTGCCATGCAAATCAGAGCCTACCGCAAACTTCACCACATGGAGCATGACTAAGACCTCAGAGAGATATTTGACGAGTTTCCCTCAAACAGCCAACCTGACGGCCATCCATCAGCCGTGATCCCTGACAAAGCAGAACCCATTTCCTTGGAAGTACAGCTCACAGCACCTGTTGGAAGGTACAAACACAAGAGCTGCCCATCTCGGTGGCAATTGGATTACACCACCGGTGGAGATTGACAATGACTGACAAGGGCGCAATGTTTTACACCGGGGCCGTGTTAGCGCAGCAGTCAAACCTACCGTCACATGCACCGAGAGAGAGGAGGGCGCGATACCAGAGACGGTCGGGATAACTTTACTGAGGATTCTGTTGGAGGAATTCTACATTACACCTTTGGCGGTGCCAGAGACAAGTCTTACTTATTAAAGTTCAGTTTTCTTTTCCCTTCCAATTTCCGATTCCATTTTTATCAGACAATGTGCTTTATTTGAAACACATCTAGTCAAAGCCGTTAAACTCCAATGCAGCAGGGTCGCTGTTACAGTATATACTACAATCTCCTCCTCTTTCGGGTCCCTTCTCAATGTCTTCGTCCCAGTCTTCTGAAATGAATTCAGGATTACAGACTGCTCAATACCATTCTCAAGCAGCATCATTAACTTTTTACGAAGTCGAGTGGCTTTTAACCAGTTTTGTCGACTGACCCTAAGAAATTTGGGAGAAAGTCACAGCATACCCTGAAAGGGGCTAGAATTGGTACATCACCGACCTGAAAAGGAACTCTGCAGCAAAATATTGCCATGTATAACGAGCACCGTTAGATAATGCGCTGCACCTCTTCAGAGCACTTCTTTACTACATAACATGAGCGTTATACACTGTAAAATATGGTATATTCCATACTCAATGCTCATTATTTTGGATACACTCGCAATGCAACTTGGGAAGACTAAAAAGTGCATGCTATTTTGTGATTCATGGCGATTCTGACGCGTGTGAAATGAGGAGCTTCACGTCAAAGTGACAATGGACATGTGGTAATGACGATATGTCCCATCTGCCAATGAAGGCAACGTAGGGATTTTCAAGAATTTTCTCACCACAGACGAGGAAGAGATGGTGCTTAACAGTCACTGTGTGCTCCCAAGCAGCTGCCAACTCTCTTAGGTGATGATGATGATTGGGTGTTTAGTGGTGCAACGACAACTCTCTTAGGACATACCTCAATTTTGCAGCAACGTGGTCACTCCCTGGGTCCTACCTTCACCATTCTAAATGTCAGAAGCATATATCGGGAGTACACAAACGGTGCACGGATGAGCAGATCCTCTCATGCCGTTCGCCGTCTGCCCTACGTCTGTCACCAAGACAACACCGCCAAAAGAATTCCCCCTCCGACTCGAAGCAGTGAAGATGACAACCGTTGCTGGATGCCCTCGCATCAGATCGTCTGCCATCATCTGACCTCTCCCTCATCAGTCCGCTCGATGAGGGAACAGTGGTGCGTTTGTCCACATCACACGTCATGGATGCACTTAATACTGCATGCCTTTCTCCAGCTTTGAAGAGGGCTAAGAGGGAGAATGCGCACCCGAACGGAAGGAGATTCTAAATTTTCAAACCAGGCAGCAAAATGATTCTCCATAAAATGTGGAAGTTCGAAGTGTGCAAGTCTTCCGAATGTTACCGTATATCACATTTTTATTTGAAACTTTAGTTTGTACAAATTTTCTTTCATTCCATCCTTGCTAGCATCTCTGACATTCAAATTCAGTAACCGTCACTGTAAAAAATAATGAATGCAAGGCCCCCCCCCATGCAGCCAAGCCTTGCGAATGAGTAGAAGGGGATTCCCAACAGAAAGATTACTCGTAAGAACTGCAGTTTGAAATGTCAACCAGATGTTTATAGCTTTTTTTGCTGCATTATGCAAGTGCTTGTAAGTGCCATGTGTTTCATAGGCATGCTGCGAGAAAATGGACTGTGTCACAGACTTCTGCACGTGGCTCAGTTTGTGCTAATGAGATCAGTTTTCATGGCACATGAGCAAATGTGGCGGAAAAGGGGTTCTATTTGTACATGTCACTTCAGTGCAGGGACTGAAACCGGAAAACCAAAAACCACTCCGAACCCAAATTTCTTGGAGAACTGTACCGTAAACCGCAATTAACGATCAGTAATTAACCAAAACCGTAACCAGAACCAAAAAATGTGGTTTCGATTACCAGTTCATATGAACTGGTTCACACGTGAACACGAACACAGTGATGGAACTGCCTCAGAGCCCACGGGCGCTGGCGCTGGCGCACAAAAAAGCTGCATTTGGCGCAGAATTTCACAGAATGGCGCACCTCCGCCATATGTATCCCACTGCGTCCCACCGCAATACGTCGTGTTTGCAATGCATACTCTCCACTTTATGGCGAATATCGGGGTTCAGGACATCTGGGAACAATTATCGGCACGTACGGTTTAAGTCCTGAAAGCTCAATTTCTCGCGCTCTCCTTACGCGCCTACACTCTGCGAGCACGCGCGATGTTACGTAGTAGCGGAAAGCGTGGAGCGATCCATAGTACAGGCGCTGGCAACTCCGGAATCAGCGTCGTCAGTTATTCCCATCCACAATTAGTTAAAACGCGGTTGTTTAAAAACAACTCCCATGCAAACGAGCCAATATTCCATCGCAGGCACGTGGCATGCCCACATGTTCGGTAAATTTGTACAGCCATTCTCTTTGAAGTACAACAACGTAATATTCGGTTCAGCAGTGACATCCCGGCAGTTTAAGAATCTTCGTCGACTTGGCGGGCTCGGCCGAAACGACACGGCTTGACTCGGCTTTGCTGTCCAGAGGCATCACGAGAATAGACAGGGCGCAGGAGCATCACTCGCGGTTTTTGTTTCGTTTTCATGCATCCGAACCGGGGCATCTTTGTTCGGCGCAGCTGTGGCGCAGAATTAGGGAAAATTGCTTTTTCGGCGCAGGGTGGCGCAGGCAATCCCAAATGGCGCACTTTGGCGCAAATGGCGCAGCAGTTCCATCACTGAATTCGAACAACTTTGGATGCGATTATCGCTTTACAACTCTGGTTAGTGGTGTAGTTCGTGGTGCTTCTTTTAAAGTAGATCACTTCATCATGCGTTTTTCATCTTATGCGCTTGGACCCATAATCGTATAACATTTGTACAGTATGACATGTATTGCTTCTGTCCCTTATGAGTTATGAACTGTGATCATTTAAGATACCACGTGTTGCACGTTGTCCGTTTCCACATCTGTTTGCTTAACCTTCGAACACACACAGTTTGTCTTGCCTTGTAGCTTTTTACAGCATCAGCTAAACGAACGTGCACGAGATATTAGAGACCGCAACAAATTATTTTACGGGGAATGTCGGAGATGGCAACAGCGCATCGAAGAAAGAGTTCACTCTTTCTACGGCTAGGCAGATGGCACTGCTCCACCCTTTCAGAGCTCACTATGCTCACTGTTATCCACTTGTGCTTTGTAACTCACTTCAAGACATCCACGCAACCTGCAGACACATCCTAGAAATAAAAAACAAAACAAACAAAAAAGTTGAACTGCTAAATATTAGAACAGCAACTCCTGTAACTGAACTGATACTCGTTTCGGTTTCAGTCCCTGCTTCCATGCCTTCCCACGTTTATTTACTTTCCATTTGGGATAAGTGACTTTATGACTTCTAAAAGGGCATGCTGCTGTTCCAGGAAGATCTGTCTTTCCTCAGCACGTTCCTTCAGCACTTCTTCATGCTGCTGCCGGCGTTCCGCAAGCTCTTCGATCTTCAACCGCCTTTCCTCTGCCTTCTCTTCCCTTTCGGCTTCCCATTCCCTCTTGCGTTGCTCCAGCTTCTCCCACTCTAGGGCCAGATGGTTCTCCTCCAGGGTGAGGCGGCGCTTCTCTAACTCAAATTCTTTCTCCTTGCAACTCTTCTCATACTGTAGCAGCCTTTCAAAGAATGCGATGCTGTCATCACACTCCTTCCTTTTTGTACCTGCAAGGACAGAAAACGTGAACATGTTAAGTTAAAAATCATACCTGAACCCTAATTACTTCATAGGACTGCAATGTGCTTGGGTTAGATAAAAGGTAAGCATCATTGTGGATGTGTATTTTGTGTGTAAAGGAGGACAGATCAAGAAACTACTTTCAGGCATGTCACTTAGAGCCTCCTGTCTTAAGGCTAAGCCCGGTAACTCCCATTTTTACTCCTCAACTGCATCATAGTCACTTCGGGTAAAAAGAAGAAAAACAAGCTTCCATTCATTGCGTGCAATAAGGAAAGCCGGAGTTTTCTTTTTTCCTACTAAGTATATCCCTCCCCCCCCCCCCAGCGATTAAGCACTCACAATAAGGGACAATACGACACAAACAGCTGACCACATTCTTAGGGGAGATACATGCTATAGGCAAACATGACCACAAAATCGTAAATTTAATACAACTACCATGTGTTCCCCACATTCAAAAGTATATGTTCACAAAAAAACTAGCTTGAAATTCCATTCCAACCAGCCGCCAAAATGGGATATATCTTCTCACAGATATTTAAAAATGGCATGCTACCAGGGGGCTTCCTGTGATTTCACGTCAGTTTACAAGGTTTCCTGTTTTTTCGGCATATGTTTTGTGTTCTGTTGGCAACGACACAACATCCTGTATCTCGATTCGCACAATTTATGGCAAATGTCAGCAGTATACGGTGATCGACCAAGGGTCGACCTTTTGCGGTCATGCTTTGTGGTATGCTTCGCTCGATAGCGTGTGTACAGTGTGTGCTCCCAGTTAGTTTACGTTGGTAACTTTACTGCATTTGTGAGGCAGGCCACGACAGACCCGTGTATTTAGAAAGGTGAAGAAATTGCGGATAAAACACATTTTCTTGCAGAAACAAGACAGTGGCAGCTGTGACGAGTCTTGTTTACGTGTGTCAAATGGACAGATATAACACCTAAAGGTGTACAAATTGCTCAAATCATATACTGTAAAACATACTTTTATTCGCGATGTATTAATTTTCACGAATCGCCTTATCGCTCCTTTCTAAAATTATTCACATGTAAGTAATTTTGCGATTTTGGACCATGTTCCTTTCCCTCAACTGGCTCCGAGGTCAGCGCCCACATTGCACGTGCTTCGAGCGGTTTTCCCCAGTGACCTCAGATGACTTCTACCGGGCCTCCTTCTCTTGGCATATGTGGTCTACCTGTTTATCATGCCTCAAAGGGAAGCCTCCGATACCTTTCAGAAAGGATAATGGTTAGTCACAAATCACTGAAGTCAAGAAACATTCTTCGAGGGATCAGGGAGGTCTGCCGGGTATTACAATGCGCTAGAAGCATGGCAATCGCCAATTTTTCTAGAACATTGACGTCGGAGGGAGAGGAGAACGGGTCAGGCAAACTTTGTTTGGTGACGCGAAACTGACCCAGCTTTGTCATTTTATCACGAGCGAGGAACGTGTGTCAGTCACTAGGATTACTAGACGTATTCCTTCAGGATCGAGCTGCGAGGATGTCGTTACTACGTTATTTCAAACCTACGGAACCACGGGCAAGTGACACCATCATACTCCATGGCTGCCATCTCCAGAAGCATCTCGGAGATCATGTGAGAAGCGTGTGTTCTCAACTGCAAATGACAATGTCCACGAGGCTGACATAGCAGACTGCAGACGAAAACGGAAGCGGTGCTCTTACAGCTTTTACGATGGTGAACTTCGGTAGAACATTGGCAAGTACGCTGCAGAAAACGGCAACCTGGCAGCCATTCGGAAGTTTTGTCGACCGAGAAAAAGCAATCAGCGAAAGCACGGTGCGGTCCATGAAGGCCGCTCACTACGCAGAATGTCGGGCCGCGGCGGCTGCTAGTAAAAAGGTGCAGTGTTTACCTCACGAGGTGCGTGGTGCGAAAACGCTTCTTGGTGATATTGACAAGGGACATTCAAGTGTACATCGAAGGTCTACAGAACACCAGGGGCATCGTCAGCAGCCGAATTTTGATCGCCGCTGCTACGGGCATCTTGGAGTCCCTCAAACCGTCCCTTCTTCCCGAGTTCGGAAGCTCATTGACACTGGACAAACCTTGGGCACAGTCATTCCTTCGCAGAACCGGCTTCACGGAAAGGAAGGGCACAAGAGCAGCTCGGAAAGTCCCGGACAACTTTCAAAGCATCAGAGCAGCTTTCATAGAAGAGGTTGCGTCGAAGCACGCAAAACACGACATACCAGACGATCTCGTGCTGAACTTCGACAAAACGAAGCTGGTTCCCGTGAGTCAGTGGACGATCGTGATTTTGCGGCTTTATTCACAAGTACAATTTTTCGTGATTTTTTGGCAGTCGCAAAAATTAATACACCGCAAATTAAAATACGTTTACAGTAACTACTCTATCAGTGTCAAAGTCTCGGAAGCGTACCTCCCAACCTGACAGACCCCAAATTCAGGAGACTGCTCGCAGCACGACCAGGGAGAGGGGGGACGCACTAATTTTGTGCATTCAAAATTGCATTGCCGCTGTATTGCAATTGCTCCCCATCATAAGTAGCCACTATCAGGTGGAGCTGCGTCAACCGCAATTGCCAAGACGTGTCGTTTCAGGACACTGCATTTCGCGCGGCCACAGTCATTTGGCAGTGATGATGGCAGTGCTCTTCGTCCATCCACACCTGTAGCGCTTCACTCTGTCACTTTTTGGGAACATCTTCTGGAATAGCAGACACACGTGGTCGCTTACGCTCTGCGGCTGGTTGTGCTCTACCAAAAGACCTGTGAAAAGACACTTAGCACTTGTGAGGAACATGTGCAGGCATTTCTTCTGTTTGTAGAGCGCCATCAGAGTGGACGGAACTACCGTACGAGACAGGACTGACGATAAGACGATAACACGTCTTCTCCAGAAACATGGACACAATGTAACATGATATCTGCCGCCACCTCGAGCCATGGATAGTCAATACCGTGAAACACGTGCTACGAGCTGTCTACTTCTTCAGGAATGCGTTTTCACAGCTTTTAAAGGAAAATGACAGAAGACCCCAAAGCCCCAGTTTTCCGGCAGGTTGGAGGGCGCGTCCGTACAATCAGGAGAGTGAATGAAATTCTGAAGTCTCCCGGATAATCCGGGAAACTTGGCAGGTATGCGGAAGTTATAATACTCTAGTTACACTAGCACTCTCAACCACGGTTGAACTCAACCGTGGTTGAGAGTGTTACACTACAGTGCCAACAACGGTTTACTTTCATCTGAGCTCCTCGCCATCAGTTGAACGAGCTGACTGAACTCCTCCTGAACCTCTAAAGCTGCGACGTCGTGTAACTTTGACATTGAGCAAACGAACAAGAAGCGTTTTTCTGATGCCATGACTAGACATCGCCTAAACCTGTGAGAGGACAACCTCCCACAGGCTTTGAGAAGCCAGAAAAGAAATGAGTCCATCTACGACCGCACACTGTGTCAGCCCTAACCGAGGGTTGCCACAGTGCAGCTTTCATAGGCAAGCAAGTGAGGATGAAAATAGAAAGCCTCACAAAAGAATACAGGTAGGGGTACCTTTCATTTCATAGCACTTATTTACTTTCTTCTCTCTTTGGCGTGCTTAGTGCATTCTTGCTTCGACTGACCAGCTGTGCACTGCTGTATGGTAAGTAGGAAGGTACTGAATTACAAAGCCCTTTTGTAATTACAGGGCACTAACGAGGTGCAGAACTGGCTCGGCAGCGATAACCTGGCCATATTTCTGTAAAATTCATTGATTTTGGGGGACACTGGTCAGTGACCTCTCGTTAGTGGAAGAAAGTATCCAGGTAAAGCATTTGGATATTTTGCTGCTCTTTAGCATTTGATGCTATTTGTTATGACTTGTGGCATGTGAAAATCTAATTCCAGCTGCATGAACTACTGCTGCACTACTTGTAGACTACTTGTACTGCACGACATTTACACACAACTATGCAACAGCTCCTTGGTTCATCATCATGAACAGTGAAGTCATGAGTCATAAGCTGAACCACTGTGCATGGGTGATAAGCCGATATGCTCTGTGGAACTTGGCATGTGACTGCTCTGCTTCAAGATGATGAGGGCAGATGAAAATGGGGGGTTCATTTGGTAACTCAATATAATTTCCACACTTTGCTACTGGTGCACTCTTTTGCTAACAGAACACGTGGCCTAAAAATATAGGATTCTCTTAAAAGGTAATATTTGGTTTGGTAATGTTTGTGTTTGTATGTTATGTGTAAAGTAAAGCAACCGTTTTTGTACTGTCCATTAATGTGCATTTTCAAGGTTCCAGTTGTCCATGAGCCAGAAGAAGGTGCTGAGGTGGTTGCCTCTGCACCACAAGAAATGTTGACTCAGGATGAGCCGCAGGAGAACGTGGATCCCATGGAAGCAAGAAAACCAGACTTTGCTGATGCAGTTTCTGCAGCTTGCACAAGCTGCAGAAAAAAAGAGCTGCTAAAGCAGACAGATAAAAAGAAAAAGTTAGGAGGAAAGCACAAGAGCTTCAGGAAGAAACAAACCAGCTGCAGCGGGAAATGCAGCAGATGATGAATAATTATTTTAATGGAATGTAATATTTTACAGCATCTTCAGCATAATTTGTAACAAATTTGCAGTGTAACGTATAAGGCCACCCGTTTTCCGCGAATCCGCGAAAATGCGCGGAATACAAGATTCCGCGTGGAATCCTGCGGAATTCCGCTTTTTTGCCGTAAATTCTGATTCAGCCGGATCGACTTCCCGCGTCCTGTGCCATTTTTTGTCTTAACTTCAGAAAATGAACGCCACAAATGTTCCCGGAATTCAAAACGCGTGCCTGCGCGCGCCCGCGGTGGCAAGGAGCAACACCGGCGGCGCGCGCGGCGCATCGACGAAACTTTACTTTCGTTTCTGCCATCTCGCTCTGTTGTTTTCGAGTGCGAAGTGTGGAAATGTCTAAGCGGTCCCATCTGGGAAAGAAAGATGCCAAACAAAGATGCCAAACAACGGGTACGTGAGTACGGCACGGAGGACTTTTACGAAGACGGCGGTTTACTTTTCTGCCGGCCTTGCGCGAAAACTATTGACCACCAACGCAAGTCTACGATTGACGACCACATCAGAAGCAGCAGCCACCGGAAAAATGTTGGAAAAGCAAAAGTGGACCCAACAGCGTCTGGATCGGGGCTGCAAAAACGGACCAGGCTGCAAACTTTAGAAACCGTTTTAATGGCAAAGGAGGCAAGGAAGGACCTGGTGCTCGAATTCTTGGACATGCTTGTGTCGGCCAACATTCCAATAGAAAAGACTGACCATCTGAAAGTGCGCACGTTCTTGCAGAAGCGGGTTACAAATGCGGGATCAGTCCCTTTGGCCAAAAATCTTCGGAGCAGGCTTCCAGAACTTTTCGCTAAACATCAGTCGGCACTAAAAGGCATGTTCAGCGGTGCCACTGTATCGGTCGTCATCGACGAAACGACAGACGATTGAGCGAAATCCGTTGTGAATGTACTGGCGTCATCAATTGGCGACTCTTTGCAACCAGTCCTTGTGGACGTGACGGTCACAAATGAGGTGAACGCCGCAGTAATCGGCCGGATCGTCGTCAAGGCACTCACGACGTACGGTGTTGAGACGTAACCGCGCTTGTCACCGACAGCGCGTCACATATGAAGAAAGCATTTCGCGAATGCATCCAACCACTGTGCTCCAACGCCGTCCATATGACGTGTGTCGCACATGGTGTCAATCTGATCGGCGCGACTATGTACAAATCATTTCCCCTCGTGGACAAGTACGTTGGGGAAATGAAGAAGGCTTTTCGACTTTCGAGCGGAAAGCCCGCACTGTTCAAGGCTCATCTGCAAGAATATAGTGTGGAAAACCCCAGGGCGCCACCAGCCCCGGTGAAAACCAGATGGAATTCATGGATTGAGGCTGTGGAGCCCCACTCTGAGTACTTTGAGCACTACCCCTCTCTTTTGGAAAAAGTACAAGAAAGGTATGGAGATGCTGCTGGAGTAGACAGTTTAGTTTCCACGATGCAAGAAATATATACAGAGCTGAAGTACACCACTCGGTGTATTGCCATTTTTGGCAAAAAGGTGGCCAGCCTGTTGAAGGCTGCAGAAGGTCAGGGAGTGGCTGCACACATGGTGTACAATGCCTTGTTTGCACTCTGGGGATACCTTAGAGCAGCATCTTTGGAAGATTACGTAGCCCTTATGAGGCCAGAGGGTGTGCAAGATGATGAAGCTGCTTATGTAGGAGAACAAATAAGAAGCGGAATGTGCCAGCAAAGCAGCTGTGCCCGCAAAGCACAAGAGCTCTTGAAAAAAAGTGACACCTGGAAATTTTTCAAGAGTATGAGGGCAGTAGACCTGCTGCAACTAAAGTCAATGTCACATGAACTTTGTGACTATGAGAACATCCCGGGTATAGGAAGAGATGCTGGAAACCTAGCAGCTGAGTGGTTGCTGTATATCAACACTACAAAAGACTGCAAGTCTTCTGACCGTGACCTGGCCCCATCTGTCTCGAAGCAAGTCGACCCACCGCCACAGCCCTTTGACATCATTGGCTTTTGGGATGGCATGAAAACACTGACACCGACACTGGCACCAATTGCAGTCAACCACCTGTGTGTACCCATAAACTCTGTTGATGCAGAGAGATCATTCAGCAGATATAAGATTATTGTCAGTGATAAACGTCATTTTCTGTCAGATGAGAATACGAAGTACCATCTCATGCTTAGCCACAACAGCTTTTTAATGCTGTAGCTTCTTTCTGTATCTTGGGGGCCCAATAAAGATCTTTCTGTTTGAACTCAACACCGTTGAGCATGTGCCGCAGAAAAACGCAGAATTCACAATCCCCTGCCGCGGAATTCAGGATCTGCCGTAGCAGAAAATGGGTGGCCTTAGTCATGTATAGGGTGTGTGCACATAAACCTAAGTGGCATTTGCGCACGTAGCTTCTTTGAAGGGCACGTACAACTGATGGACAGAAAATTAAGTGCAAAAGGCCGCCAAGCTATCTTTACCGTCGACAACTGCTTGGTGCATGGGCCATCTAGAACCTCAATGCAATCAATATACTGTTCTGGCCCCCACACACAACTGTGATTTCCTAGCCAATAGGCCAGGGTGTCATCCTACAAGCTTGTAACTTATACAGACGTAACCTTCTGAGGAGGTTTCTCTTTTGTTATGGAAATGGAAAGGAGTATGAGATTGACCTGCTGGGTGCCATCTCACTGATGACATGCTGCTGGAAACAACAAGTCCACAGTAATCCAGCAGTGCTTTCGGCATGCTGGATTCCACTCTGGAGAGGAAGCACAGAAGTCCTTTTTGTCAACAGATTCTAATGACAGAGATGATCTCATCGTCATCTCAGTGTCATGTCAAGTTCCTGCCGGTGATGTGAACTCCGAGGAAAATTCACATCTTTCGAAGAGTATGTCAGGATTGAACAGACCAGTGCCGCAACTCTCCCGGAGGAACACTATTAACTACATAAGAAACGTAGTCAGAGACCAGGGACGACAGACTTCATGCAACTACGCACTTTGACAAGAATGTATTCTGTTTACTGTATCCTCATACTTACTGATATGAATGGAAAATTTCAGCCCCACCTTGCTGAATCGCTAAAGTTCCACTCCGTCATTAGCGTCACTATCGTGATGGTTGATTACTATATCAAGACCATTTTCCTCCATCAATGAGCAAAGCGTGTGCAGGGGATCCTTTTTTTCCACAAAGTACTGTCACAGGGATGGCTTATTAGCAAATGCTTCATAGTTGACTACTAAACTGCACCCCTCAATTTCCAGGTTTCAAGCTAATTCCCGAAACAAAACAAAAGGGAACTTTGTCCCTACTACGTTTTGGTACAGATCCCACGTAAAACAGATCATTTACTGAGAAATTAGTAAGACTGCCTTACTTTTCTGCCCCAGAGCTTGTCGTATTGGTGAACTGCTACTCACGGCAACCACTCATCATGGCAGCATTCGTCTGAGATTTTCCGATTACAGCTGCCTTTTTTGGCGAATTCCCTGACAATCCCATGACTTTTCCAGTTGCATCAAAAATTCCTCGATAACTTCCCGTTTCCCAGGTTGGGAGACGCTATGCTGTATTGGTTAGATTGTGGAAAGATGTGAGTCAGAAGAGGGCAACATGGGAGTAGAAAACCCTTGCTTTGCTAAATTTCCTTTTTTTTTTTCTATTTGGGGATCGTTCCAACCAAAAGCGGGACAAAACATGGTTCCCAAGCAGGCTGATGGGACAACGACAACACAAGCTGGATTGTCCCGCATAAATCGCGACGAGTGGTCCACATTACTCTTGCCGCACCGTGAAACTCTCGAACATCGACCTGCTTCACCTGTCAGCACAAAGCGTCAAGATGTATCACATGATCAAGAAGGATGGATGGGAAAGGCCTCCACCGGTGGCAAGCGTCTCATGCCTGGATTGGTAAAACAAATCACGAGGGCATTCGTGAACTGTTCATGGCAAGGGCATGCAAGTGCCAATGGAGAAGAGTGCTCTTGTCTTGAACTTTCTTTGTCACACTCGCAGTCCCCTTCACCCTCTGTCTTCACCAGTCACAAATTGTGCCTTCTTCCTCCAACACAGAACCCACGCCGCACATTACTACATGCTTCTGTGCAGCCTGTATTTTTTTCTCTCTTCAAACTTGATGTCGTTTGTGGAATAAATGACTCAAAGCCCTATTTTGTCTTTATTTCACATAGCATTGCAGTTTTGAGCGTTCTCCAGGGGAAAAGAGAACAGCTTTGGCAATTGTTGCGCCCCTTACTGAGACGTCACTGCAGAGGTACTTTGCACCTCTGAAACGAAATGTGGCCCATCTCTGAAGCAATTTTTTCTTTAATATGATAATGTGAGTCATCATGAACAACGTGGTTTCACAAATGCGTGCTGTTGAATTTACCCATTTTCTTTAAACCGCCCCTCACAAAACGACCATTATGCGCACTGCGAGACGAAATGGCATTTCGAGACAAACACTATTATATAAAATAGTTGTACGTAATACAACAGAAAGAAGATCAGTGAGGTGCCAAAAAAAGTGCCAAATATTACGAATGAGCCAATTTGCGATTTTTTTAACTGGACAAAGGCAGACTTAAGAATCTTCAGAGCCTAGGATACAATGCAACACACCACTGACAGTATGCGAAAAAAAAAAAAAAATCACCTGAACATGTTGGATGATTATGAAGATACGTGGCTGGAAACTTCATAGGAAGCGCTATGGTCGAAATGTCCGCATCTGAATGGTGATTAATGAAAAATAACTATAAACTATTTTCGATACTAACGATTCGATATAAACTATAGTAGACTCTCGTTAACTCAAACTCCTAGTAAACAAGGATATTTGTCTGAATTATCAGGCCCTCCAATAAATACATGTGAAATGGCAAAATATGGTTTAATATAGCAGCATTTATATATACAAAACTCTTTTCTATATATTTGTCGTTTCATTCACATCTCATCGGCATTATACAGGGTGTCCCAGAAAATGTGTCATTGAATTATAATAAAAAAACTACACCACATAGAGTCATGCGGTCAATGGCATTTGTTCTTACTGGGTTTTTGCAACCTCCTCGTGTGAATGTCGTGTAACGTAAGTTTAATTATGTAAATTTTTGCGAGCTTAAGTCTGAAATTTGTCCAGTAAAGGTCACTTTTTTACCCCACCAATGTGAAGAGCGTGTCTAATTTAGTCAAATTAATGATAACTGACAGGGATATTCAGGAGCTATCCCATCGGAAAAAATAGCCGAACATCATGCTCTACGGAGGTCGCACAGAATAGCACACGATGAATTTTTCAGCGCAATCTTTGTCAGTCCGACGAAAGAAGGTTGGAAATCCAGCCCTCCCCGACATCCCAGAAAGAGATAAAACAGGCACGGCTTATCACGTTCGACTTTCGCTGGGATAATGCTTTCCCTCTCCCAATTTTAGGAACTGTTATCACTCTGTGGGCTGGCTTCGGAACCTCCTTTCGTCGCACTGAGAGCGATTGCGCTCAAAAAGTCATCGTGCGCTATGGTCCGGTGCTCCGAAAAGCATGATATTCGGCTATTTTTTCCGATGGGATAGCTCGTGAATATCACTGTGATTTATCATGAATTTGAGTGAATTCGTCACGCTCTTCATATTGGTGGGGTAAAACAGTGACCTTTACTTGGCAAATTTCCGAGTTCAGTTCGCAAATATTTACATAATTAAACTTGGAGTACATGACATTCACATTAGGATGTGGCAAAAACCTAATAAGAACAAATGCTGTTGACCGCATGATTCTAGGTGGCATAGTTTTTTTTATTATAATTCAATGACACGTTTTCTGGGACACCCTGTATACCTCAATAGCATACTCGTGCCGCAGGGCTTGAGTCATGCGACACGACTCAAGCCCTGCGGCCCTGCCGCTGATGATGGTCTGGTCTACCTCTGTCACTCACTGTCTGAAATTTTGCGAGTGAAAGTGACGTAGTATTGACGTATGGAGGCATGGTCGGCTGCTCGTTCACATGCTGCATATTTTACAAGAGCGTCAAAAGGTGGTGCAACCACAAAAGACGGCTCAACAGCTCTCGTAACACTAAAGCCGCTTTCCACAGGAATGCAAAGTTTTGAAATAATCGAAGGCACTGTTTGAATTACAGTGAACTTTCACTAAGTCAAACAATGCTTAAGTAGAAATTTAGTCTTAAATCAAACACCCACCGATATCCCATGTACCTTCAGTACACCCGTAATGCAAAAAGTACATACTTAAGGGGGGACGCGGGTTTCAACGTCGAAAAAATGACCGAAAAATTGAATTTTTGGAAATGCCAGTATTGGTCTCTATAATCGCTATTCCACAAGGTACCGAAGTGCTTTCCCTGAAAACACACCCTAAGTACCAAAAACAAACAATTTTGTAAGTCAAGGTAGCGCGATATGCACCAAATTCCTGAAAAATCTGCGGTTTTTGAATGCCCGTATCTCTGGAACGGGAGCTCACACCAGTGCAATCTTGGTATCACTGGAAAAAGTATTCTTTCGACTTCAAAGCCCCCGCTTCAGCGATGCAGTCCAATGAGAAGGAGGGTGGCAAACTGCAGAAGTTTGAAGGGACACCCGTGAGCGACAATTGGCTTTTTCGCGCCATGTGACCGCTAAGAGCTTTGCCATTGGACTTCTCCGCGGTTAGCTTGGCAACAAGCGCAGTCTCTGCCAAGGCGTCTGCTATCCCTTCGAATGGTCACCTGCTTCTCAAGATTCCCATTTCGTTTTTCGCGCATTTTATAGTCCAATCACTTCAGAAGTTGTGGAACAACGATCATTCAAGACTCAACTCGACTCAAGGCATCAATTCGGAAGCCGGAAGCGGAAGTCACTCAAACTATGAGGACTCCTCTGTTGGAAACCGAAAGTGACCACCATGTTGATATGCATCAGGATCCTTCCGATGACGTTCGACCAAACGATGGTGATAACGATTACAAAATGCTGTCCACAAGGCCAGGTGGGACTATACAGATGTGGTTAGAGCCCAGCTTTGTGGATACAGGAGCATCGCGTCAGACGTCAGAGACTGCTCAAGCCTCGTTGAGTGCCGTGTCCGCAACCGAGCGCAAGATGGAACTAAATACAGATTCGAAGTCCTCTGGTATGGAGGTGGAGGCTGCCCTGCAAATGTTCTGACGCTCTCTCTCAAGAAATGAACTCCGGTACACAAGCGTTGTGTGCGACGGCGACAGCAGAACGTACTTGGCTATGTGCGAGGACGAAACCTACGGCTTCATTCCACTGAAGAAGGAAGACTGCGTGAAACATGTTCAAAAACATATGGGTTCTGCACTATGCACCCTTGTCACAAAAAGCAAAAAAGGACAAGGTTCTTGGGGGACGTGACCCAAGATCTCATCAAGAAGTCCACTGGTTACTACGGCCTGGCACTGAGAAGCAACGACAAAGTAGACGACATGCAGAGAGCAGTCATGGCATACTATCATGTGATGTCTACAGGGGATCCATATCACGAGTTGTGTCCACCAAGCCCCACAAGCTGGTGCAGGCACAGAGCAGCGGAAGCAGAAGGGAAGCCGCAGCCAACGCACAGATATCGGCTGGCACGTCATGTTGCCGAAGCAATCCTGCCGATATATCAGCGCCTATCCAACTCACAACTACTACAGAGGTGTTAAGAAAAAAAAACAAAAAAAAAACATGCAAAACACTGCTGAGAGTCTCCACTCCGTAATATGGTCCCTGCCGTCAAAGGACAAGCATGCTTCACTCATTGCCGTGGAAACAGTTGTAAGCGAGGCTATCTACGAGTACAATCCTGGGACTCCCTGTCCCTACAAGCAGTTCTGCAACTCCCTTGGACCAGGAGTCGATGCACTACACTGAGCCACAGAGAAGGACCACTTGCGTCGAAAGAAGGCATCAAAAGGCCATCAGACGAAGGGCCATAAAGGAAAGAAGGCCAGTGTTGAAAGTGACCTGAAAGATAATCCAGGTGCCTTTTAGTCCAGTAAATGTTGTTCCAAACTTCGAAGTTAGTTTTTTCAAAATTAGTTTTCCTCCTACTTGCTCCGCTCGTGGAAAAGGATAGCTTCACAACCACTACGTCTAACTTCACCCTGTTTGTTTCGTTAGACTCGTGAGAGGTCACTGCACATTGTGACATCATTATGTTTTCAAGTTCAATGACCCCTGGTTCCTAACACTAGTATTCATACATGTAACACAACGCCTACAAATAAAAAAGTTTGCCTCAAAACCCACGTCCACCCCACTAGGAACCCGTAAGGGTAAACAAAGTGAAGTCAAGAAACCTGAGCTTACCCCCCGAAGGATGTTCAACAGAGAACCTAAGTTCAGGGGCAAACGAAGTAAGGGTGGAAACTAAGCTTTCAGTAGAAGCAACTTTACAATCAAAAAGCACAATGATGTCATCGACATACCTTCGGACCATTAACATGCCCCCACCAACTCAGGAAATAAAAGAGCGAATAGCGTTGTCCAGAACATTTAAATACATTTCGACCAAAACCGGTGCAATCGACGAACCAATGCAAACGCCTTCAAATTGAATGTAGGGATGATTCTCCCAATTGATGATGGTGGAGGTTAAGTAGATCCGAAGGATAGCCAAGAAATCGTGAACAGACACACTAGCAGAACTCTGGAAGCTAATGATGTTGTTGTCAATTAAGTCAAAGACCCGTTGGAGGAGAAGTGGCACTTTCATTGAGTAATAAAGATCTTTGATATCAAAGGAAACCATGTTAAGGGACCTTCCATGGGATTCCTTGAGGGAATCAATTAACTCCACAGAATTTTTGAGAGACAGGGAACCTGGACAAGGTAGCATTTTTAGTGCGTGTTGGAGGAAATCTGATACACACAGCTCTGCCATGCCCCCCGCTCGTTCAGAATTTGTTGGTCGTCGCTTCATCCCTGTCTCGGGTTCCCCTCCTTGATCAAAAGAAGTATTTGGTCGTGTTTCGACGACATCACCACCGCTAAACACGTCAACAAAGCGCTCGCTTTCGAATTCCGGCGCAGAAGCCCTTTCCTTCTCTGTCGTCGACAGCTTCCGCTTGCAGCTTCCGAAATGCTGGACGGTGCCATACTTTCATTTCAAAACTCGTTTGTCCATCGCAAGAATCTTCCACGTTCGAAAACACTGCAAGAAATAGGAAGTAAAAGTTGCGATCGCAATCCGCTTGTGAGAAAGGGCAGGCGTTCCGGGAGCTCCAGGAGCCGCCAATCTTAACGCACGCACAGATCACGTGGCACGGATTTCTCGCTTTGGGGCCTTGGATTTTTCCCCTCTTCGTCACAGCGCTTCTGACAGGAGAAGCTCGGATGCGCGGGAACTTTGAAGAGGACTAAAAGTACTGTCGATTGGTGCAAAGATGGCGTCGCTCGGTGATGTCGTTCCCGAGACACGGCTGTTTGAAAAACAACAATTTTTCGTCATTTTTGCGATATTGTCTGCTACCATGCCTCAGAAAAAACGAGTTGTGGGGCACTTCAAGGCGGATTTGAGCAAAAATACTTTTGGATTATATAGAAGACAGATTTTCGTCAACAAAAATGTTACAGAAAATCAGTTTTTTGTCATTTTTCGCGAGTTGATCCCCGCGTACCTCCTTAAGTCAAACTAAGATCGTGGATAGTGAGTGCTTGAGTTATCGAGCGTTCACTGTAACAGGTTTTTCCAATGCACTGAAAACATGGCAGGCCAACAAAAAATTTGAAATTCGTTTGAATTAATCAAAAATATGAATTATTTGGGTTTGAATTAACGTGAGTTTACAGTACTTTCACTGCCGGTATGCTTCCTAGGGACCAGGTATTGATATATGCTTGAAAGAAAAAAATCTTGAGAGGTTGACCGCACGACCATGCCTGATTCAGCATAAAATCATCCAACAGACTATTTCTGGAAAGAAAAAGTGCACTAGCAAATTCATTCAAATTAATTCATTTTTCTCAGTGTTTTCTACAATTCGACCGTCGAATAATTAACCAAATTTCGCGTTCCTGGGACCAAATTAACGGAAGTTTACTGTGTGGTGTAATCACCCTAGCAATCAAGAAAAGACACGAGCCACGGCCGTTATCAGTGTGCAGCACAGAGACACGCCCCTGCCCAAGGGCACTTAAGGCAATGTACGGAAGCGTAGGCCGTCTTTTCTCTGTCTGGATTTGGTGGGCGCTGCTCGGGTGGAAAACACGGCGGATTTAATGTAAGGGAATAAACCTTGTTTCTCGTTGTTAGTTGTGTTCTTCAGGATTACGGCGGGTCGGATATGGAACCACCCCGGGTTTGTGGGCCGCTGTTCCCACAACTGTAGTGGAGTTGCAAAAAGCAGTGGAGAAGCTGCTCCCAGGAACAGCAGCGTGTGCACAACACTGAAGTGGCCGTTAATGCAGGCCAGCTCTCTCGGATCCCACACGCTCCAGTCAATGGAGAGCACGAAGGACGACATGCTGTTGTGCATGGACAGTGATAAAGAACCATCCAAGTGTGAAGAGACCACTGACGCATAAATAAAGCAATAAAGCAGAGTGTCTACCAAATTGCGGCCTTCAAATTCCCTGTCAAAAACAACAGGAAACTTGGTGCCTGCTCCTACGTTTTGATACAGATCCCTCATAAAGCAGATCATCTGTTAAGTATTAGTGAGGCTACCCTACTTTTCTGCCTCAGAGCTTGTCGTACTGGCGAACTGCTACTCACGGTAACGTTGCTGCAGCATCGCCGCTCAACCACCGGTTGGTACTCGCGAATCTGCCGCGCATCAACATGGCACTTGTCAATGATTTTCCGCCCCGACTTCTGCTGCTTTTCGGCCAAATTCCCTGGCAATCCCCTGAATTTTCCAGTCACATGAAAAATCCCCTGACAATTCCCTGTTTTCCAGGTTGGTGGACACCCTGATAAAGATAATGTCGCACCTGTGCACAAATTTTGTGTTTTCTCTGACTGCGATTGTGAAAATGTGGTGTGGATTAGAATAGGCCAGGTATGAAGGTACGAAGTTTACTGCTGGGTGCAGCTGACAACTTGCCTTGCCTTCCTTGTTGAGAAGACTCCTCTGTTGTTGCGTGGCACGGTTCAGGTTGCGTATTGTGCGGCTGAGGTGGGGAACTACACACACTGTGGCTGCTTCCTGCACTTTGCAGGCTAATAACTGTGTCACCTGGTGCCAGGTCGCACGAGAGTTGCTCCACATTTGACGAGTCGTGTGAGACGTCGGCCTGCGACGTCGACGCATTTGTGGCACCTGAAAAGATACAGAACACTTGGTATGTTACGAATGAACTTGCCAGTGTGCAGACTGAAGTTGCCCCCATGCTTACAGAATTCGTGAGCAAGTTTTGTGTGGCATGACATCCTGTTATCAGCAGTCAATTTACTTATCTGGAGTCTTACTGATGTCAGTTTTGTACTGCTTCTTCTCATTAAAAAGTAAGTTTCATTGTAAATAATGGTGTATACACAACAGGGCATACAAGGTAATGATTTCTAAATTGATTCCTAAATGATCTCTAAATCTTTGAGTGCTTTCTGAACAAACTGAGGAGAAAGGTTCTGGGTGTTCTTGGAGCTGAACAAACGCTTGAGATTGCACAAAGGGTATTGGAAGCAACACACCACTCGCTAGCAGTGAAGTTCCTCTTAAGGCTACGGTTTCACGGTAGCCATCTTGAATTTATTTACGGGCTTCCTACAGCGGGGCGCCACCATCGCGGTTTCCGTGGATGACCCCGTTAGGGAGAAACAGTTACGCATGGGACAGCTGTCGACTGGACCCTTTGACCTTGGGTCTCCCGTTTATGCCATTGTACGATTGTCTCTTAAAACTGTCGTGCAAGATGGCGAGTTGATTTAGTCTTGAAAACGTCTTGCTAGTTTTGAGCCTTCGTGTTTGTGTTTGTTTACATGTCTTGCCAATCGCTCAGGCTTGCCTATCATAGATTTTATCCACCAGCCAGCCTGCATTTACGCCATTCTGTTAATTGATTTTCGTGCTTCCGTGTTTTGAGTAGCACGGGGGTAGCTGCCGTGCGCATAGCGTGTGACGAAGGCTCTGCAAAATATAATATATTTGAGATATATAAAAATATATATCTCAAATGCAAAATGGTCAAACAACAGTCATAAAAAATGGACGCAAATACTACATAATTGCAGTCAGCTGTGAAGAGTCTGTTCACGTGCCGATCGGTAGCAGTTTTATCTCAATACAGCTTACAGAAACAGGATTTCTTGAAATGAAGTATGAAATTACCACTTCTGTTGAAACTAGAAGTTCAACTCACAGTGCACACACAAAATGATAAGAATCAAAGGAATGGCATAACCGAAGTAAATAGGGAAGTCGGCCATTATACGCTATGTAACCTGTCCGTATTCCGCATAGTAGCGGCCGTGACAAAGTGCCATCAAAGGTGAAGATAACTTCTTTTTTTTTTCTATTTGGCTGCGATTCGTGTTATCGCTTTGTGAGATGACGAGGTGTGATCTTTCACCACAAAATGTCGTCAATTTCACTAGTTTATTTCAGTCGTCTCCATCCCATTATGCGGCGCTGATTGCCCACAGTTTGCTGTGAGGCCATCGTTGTACTTCGACGTAAATCCGAACAACGTAAATGACTCCGAGATAATGCCATCTTTGACTAATTTCACTTACTATCGTAAAGACAGAGGTGGGAGAAGGGGTGGGGGAGTGTTCATTGCCGTAAGAAACACTTTTTCTTCATATCTTATACCAGTCTTGTCTGTTCTTGAGATTGTCTGGGTGTGTGTACAGTGCGGGCCGACAAATGTACTGCTGGGAGTATGTTACTGCTCGCCGGATTATGTCACAGATTTTGCAAGTGAACTGTTTCTTGTTATATCTGATATTGCTATGCGCTTTCCTAAACACAAACTCGTGCTTCTTGGAGATTTTAACATTACTGGTATCGACTGGAATATACCTTGTGTCATGCCCGGTTGTTCCACCCTTGCTAGAGATTTTTTCAATTTGTGCTTGGATTTTCATCGTCACCAAATCATATCGTCCCCAACCAGGGTCACAGACAGCACTGCAAATATTTTAGATTTCGTGTTGTCCCCACTACCATATATTGTTAGTTCCGTTACATGCATGACCAACATCAGCGACCTCAATGTCATTCACTTTAATATACGTTCTGAAACACCGATGTGTCGTACCACCAAGAAGGTGATTCGATTACACGACCATGCCAACTTCACTGCCATAAACGATGCTCTTTCTTCATCTCTTCAGCCATTTCTTCTAAGCCAACCATTTCGCTCTGTCGAAGAGAATTGGCTCTACTATAAGTCACTGTTGTCCAGCCTCATTGAGAGGTACATGCCGTCTATGTCGATTATAACTTCTTCCCACGCCCCATGGTACAAGTCCATCAAAACATTACTGAATAAGAAAAAAAGACTTGTTCAGAAGAGCGAAAACTAGGAATTCCGCCGTGTTGTGGGAAAGGTATATTTCATGTACCGAGACCTACAAGCACGCAGTCAGAGATGCGGAACGCAAGTTCTTTTCCTGCAACCTTCCGAAGCTCCTTGTTCAGAACCCAAAAAAATTTTGGTCCACTATAAATCCAGCCAGAGCTAACAATGAGATATTACTTCACGAAGGAAGGGACCCTGTCCCGCCTGACCAGTGTGCAAAATTGCTTGGCTATACTTTCGGGCAGGCCTTTTCAACAGAAAGTACGTCTTACATACCAAGCTGTCCACCTTTGTCTTGTCCCCCAATGGAGCCGATCCTCATATCTGAAAGCGGTATCCTACAGCAAATCGATTCGATTCGCATTTCTTTGTAAATTTTAAAGGGCATTAGGATAATCTCCTCTTCCTATCTAACTGCTATCTTTCGGCAGTCGTAATCTTCTGCTGCCATCCATATCTACAAGAAAGGTGACAAGCACGACACTAACAATTATCGTCCAATATCACTAACGAGTGTGCCATCTAAAATTCTCGAACATATAATACATTCAAACAATGTCCTTTCTCGAGTCTAATGGCCTCATTTCGCCCTGTCAACATGGCTTCCGCAAACATTTTTCCTGCGAAACCCAACTCGCCTCGTTCATTCACGATATTCATACTAATCTGGACAACAGACTTCAGACAGACGTCATATTCCTTCATTTCTCTCGTGCCTTAGACCGGATTCCTCATGGCCGACTAATGACCAAGCTGCGGAGCTTTAATATTGATTCCGCAACGTCATCTTGGATTTCTGCATTCCTGAGTTTCCGTTCACAGTCTGTCTTCGCCAATAACGTACTCACAGATGCCCACCCAGTCTCTTCCGGTGTACTGCAGGGTACCGTGTTAGGACCTCTCCTGTTTCTCCTGTTCATTAATGACCTGCCTTTGTCCATACAGTCAAACATACATCTCTTTGCCGATGACTGTGTCCTTTATCGCTGCATCTCCTCTCCCGACGACCATCTCATCCTTCAAGATGACCTCACCCTCATCGATCAGTGGTGCAGTAAGTGGCTAATGTCACTCAATATTGATAAATGTTGCCACGTCCCATTTTGTAGGAAAACTCCAAAATTCAACCACTCTTACTCCCCTAATGGTTCTGTAATTTCGTCCGCTACATCATATAAGTATCTGGGTGTTAATTTGCAAAACTGTCTTTCTTGGAACATCCACGTAAGTTCCATAGTTAACAAAGCTAACCGCACCTTAGGATATTTGAAACGGCATCTCTCGTCTGCCCCCCCCCTAATATTAAACACCTGGCTTACATCACATTAGTCTGGCCTCAGCTGGAGTATGCCTCTGCCGTATGGGATCCATCTACTGCTTACCTTGTGCGCGACCTCGAAGCCGTTCAAAACCGCGCAACCAGGTTCATCACTAGTAAGTACTCACCATATACAAGTATCTCTTCATTAAAAAAAAACACATCAACCTGGCCGAACTGCACGTCCGTAGGAGGGCCGCACGCTTATCACTGTTTCACAAGTTCTGCCATTCTCCTGCCATCAGGTCATCCTATATCAATCCTCCTCACAGAATATCATCTCGCATCGACCACGAACTCAAAGTCGCCCGCTTAAAATGTAACACTCAATCATTTTCAAATTCCTTTTCCCCCCAAAACTGCCATTTATTGGAATAACCTCCCGCCCCACATCGTTACCATAACTGACCCGTCTCAATTTCGTAATTCTATCTCAAGTTAATAACTCTTGCGTCATTTATGATACCTTGTGTAACCTACTTGTATAACGTTGTTGTTGCTGTTTCACTGCCTTTTTTTTTCTCTATGTATTATCTTTTTCCTCACTTCCTGTAACCCACTCCTCCCATGTAACGCCCGTATGGGACTTTTGGGAGCTCAATAAATTAATTGATTGATTGATTCGTCTACAGACTTCAGAGTTCAACTGAAGAAATTGCATTTGCATTGCAAGATAGTTATCGTGCGACAAAAATTCCTCGTAGCAAAATGGGTGCGACAGCACTCCTTCCCCTTGCCCACATAATAAACATTTACCGTGGTGGCCCCTCCTTTCATGCTCCGGTTCTTCCTTCAGTTCCCCCACACGCAGAAAACAAAAAAAACTAGTTGGAAAGAAAAAGGAATGAGACAAAGACGCGCGTGCTCTGGGGAAGGGGATTGGCTTATATTCTTTTCTCTCTGGGCAATAGTATTCACGCCTAGCACTGACAATTGGTTTGTAACCGCCTGCTTTCCGCCCCTAACAGGCTTCGCCGTCATAGAAGTTATCAGTGGCACTGGGAGACCGAAGTTGATTCGTCATGCGCAGCACAGGGCGCAATTGTTACGATTCGAGCCTATTGTGATAATTGCAGTTTCATTGTGATAAGTATTATAATAACGAATACAGTTCTATATGACATTTAACAACAGGGCTGCTTGTCCATCCCGTAGCGCAAAGATTACAACGAAACAGCTGTTGCACAAAATGCCGCATGCGTTCATTGTACACGCACGCATTGCTTACTAGGGGCAAAAACAGGATGCTACGATTTTTCGTTCTGTCCACAACAGTTGTTTCGATCCAAAGCCAATATGTTACTCTGTGGAAACCTTGCAAGAATGTCAGAAATACAAGCAAAGACACACTCAAGAGCCAAGCTCTGAACAACAGTTTTGTAGCGTTCTCCTGGGATTCTCTCTTACAACGAGACATGAGGTACAACAACCGAAGAAATGCCAACGCTTGCGCATTCTAGTTGTTTTTCCTCGGTCGTTCGTATTGTCCTCGTCTGCCGTAGCTCCGTCGTGTCTAAATATCACATTTTCCGCTGCACCCTTGTTTTCTTCTTGTCTTGATGGGAAAGTTATGCATCAACTTGTACAACTTCAGGAAGGTAAATTGCATTGCTGCATTTTTGGTGATACGATATGCCATGTAAAACAGTTGACATGGTTACAGAAATACCATGTTTTTATTTTAATTTTATTAAGTTATTTAACTAACTAACTACTAACTACCACGTTTTTGTGTCTTCATAAGAAGAACTATTAGCTAGGAAGCCACATATGTAAGGACGCGTACATGTTCACTCGCAAGAGTCAAGGACGTTGGAGATGGAAGGAACATTTTACGGCAGCTTTTCGAGATCATGCAATGCGAAAGACAGGAATACAGGAGGCTTTGGACAATTTTTAATTGCGGGAAATTTATTTTTTTTTCAATTGAACTTTGAAAATTGCCAAGCAAACCTTACTTTTTTGTTTTTTTAACAGAAATATGATGTCCTCCACGGATAACCGCAGACCCAACAAAGACTATGCACAGTATCGCAACAGAAATAGTCAGAAAAAAATTAGTAAAAATTACGCTGTAGCCCCGCCTGCTTGATTTTCGCAGAGAAACGTACACGAAATCTAAGTCTAGACGAGAAAGTGTCCCGGCCTTCATTTGTTTTGGCCTTTGAGATAAAGACGGTTGTTTTCTTCGTGATAAGACGGTTGTCACCAGCATCAGGGTCAACGCGGCGCAAAGGAAGGTAAAACTCTAGGTAAAACGAAAGGCGGGAACACTTCCCCCTCTCCCTCAAATACTGTGGGCTTTTCTTTGTGACAATCAAGCAGGCGGGGCTGAAGCCGACTTTGTACTAATTTTTTTTTTTTTTGCTTGCGGTTATCCCCTGGGGGACTTCATATTTCTGTAAAAAAGTGAGGTTCGCTTGGCAATTTTCAAAGTTTAATTGAAGAAATAAAATTTCCGCAATTAAAAATTGTCCAAAGTATTCCTCAGTGGTGGCAAAATTTTCCAGAAGGTAATTACCGGAAGTCTGACAATCCTCCGGCGAGTACGTCGCCAGTTAGAATTTTTTATCACCTTAGGTGAAACACCCTGCATAATATAGTAAAGGAATGATGTTACAAATGAGTACTATATTCTGAGCTCAGCTTTTGCTTACGTGTGCTGATGCTGAAGAATCCAATCATTTTTTACTCGTAGCAACCATGCACAATTGGTTTCCCTATATCAACGGAAACGACTTCCATAACGAACGTTACCTAATCTGAGCTGTTTTCTCTCTTGGTATGGGTATGCATGCCTTCTTTTAGGGTTACAGTACCTGTAACCCTAAAAGTTACAAAGAAATAGATCGTCTAAGAAAACAAAAGGTTTCTTAGACGATCCGCAGGGCAATCACCCTGCAAACGACACAAAGAGGAATTCCCCACTATCAGAGCCGTAGCGAGGCAAGTTTGCAGCCAGGGCAGGGTAAATCTGAAGCGCTTCCCCCCCTCTCCAACTGCTGTCAGAAGCCCTGTAAACAATTAATGAATGAAATGAAAATGCTTATTTGCACTGCAGAGATCGTAAATTCAAATTTCCTCAGTTCCCGCTTTATCCTGTCCAACCAACCTGTTGAGTTTACGTGCTTTTGTATCTACCATACGCATTTTGTCTAAAAAAAATAAATAATACTACTAATAATAAACATAAGGAAGGTAAATACGGTTGAAAAGGAAAAAAGTTCGCAGACGGTCGGTTACAGTGACTGATGGCAAGTTCCCGAGTTCAATTCAATGAAACCAATACACTACACTAAAAAAAAGAATGAAGAAAATGAACGGCATAATTCACAAAAAGTTCATGACAGACAAAAAAGAAAAAAAGAAGACAACGAAAAGTGCAGAAACAGCTGTAGCAGAAAACGTCTTTTTTCGGTATTTGCCTGCGACATCTCCCGGGGAAGGCTGGGACTTACAAACCATGGGACTACCAACTTGCGCGGTAAATCTCGCTTGCCACAGCCCATCAGTTTCGGTTTCGCTGGGCGGTGTGTGGGTAGCTTTTAGGCATTCGGGCTTCCCCTGATACACTCCGATTACGGTGAAACTTTCAGGATTTGTTCTGTGCATAATTGTCTCTCTTCAGTGCGGATTTTGCTCTCAAACAAGCACTATAACAATCCGAAATGACAAGTTGAAAAATCCAATTTTTCAGGTTTTCTTATGAGTGTTTAAATTACCTACGTAAAATATCAATAATACGGGGCTGTGGCACACTTTGTGTATCCCAGGACACAACGCTGCAAAAAACTACATAGCGCTATTTTCTTTTTTCTTCGCGTAAAACCTTGGCAAAGATGAGCAAAAAATGAGAATATGGTCATGTTCCTCGCTTTATAGTAGAGCAGCTGAGTGATGTATAAACAAAAGGGCGCTGTAGCACATTTGTATAGAAAAAATGCTTTCCTACGACATCAATACTTCCAACGTCAGGCAAATAGGAGCGGCGCAATCTCTTTGCAAACATGGCAGTTTTCACAAGAAGAGTGAGACTGAAGCCTTAAAGGACCATAAATTAGAAATGCCATTGAGGGTGGTTGTCAATGAAAACCAAACTGGACAGAAAGTAGTCTCGAAGTTCATTTAAAGGTGCCTTTCTTCCCTTCAGCTTGAAAACCCCTATGCTTAAGGAACACAGAGGAATTTGTTTTGAACCTTGTACCTTTTCGTGGAAAGCATTGTGTAGCAGCATACATGGATATAGAAGACTTGTAGCATAGCCTAGAAGAGCCCATCTTGCTGTCATGTATTAGTACGTTCCTCAAGTCCTGTCCTCGAGTCAAGTCCTACGTTCCTGAAGTTTCAGGCTACAACGGGCATGAGCGTAAACGGTTTCGTGCAAATTCTCAAGCTCTATCTGCATGCTACTGTTCTTGTGGTCGATGGTAACCTCTTCTCGCCCCCAAAAAATGGTATCTGCATTAGTTCAGCCGTCGCACCTCTCCTGTCAGAGGTTTATCTTCATTATTTACGGATGATAAATAAAAGGAATAAACTTTACAAAAAGTTTTTGAGGTCAAGGGACTTGGTAAATCTACGAAATTATAAGCGTTATAGAAATCATGTTACACAAGAATTAAAAGCGGCTAAGCTACGCTACTATACGCGATTTGAAGATGCCGCTGGAAAGCGCCCCCAAGAAGTCTGGAGATCAATCAATGATCTAATTAGACACAAGACCAGACGCGGCCACGAAGGAACTTTTCGTCGATGGGACTGTTCTAACAGGCGATGCTCTCACAAACAAATTCAACAAGTATTTCGTGTCGGCTGGTGCTCAATCGCAATCCGCGGCTATGCCAAATATGAATATTATAAGAAACCCATATTCTATCTTTTTGGTGCCGACTGATAGATGTGAAATATTAAGTACATTTTTAGGTCTAAAAAACAACAAAAGCAAGGACGTTTATGGCATGAACATAAAACCAATCAAGTTTGTTACTGATGTCCTTGCCTCGTGCTTAGAGTACATTTTCAATTTATCATTATCGCAAGGAAAGTTTCCAGAGCAGATGAAATGCTCAAAAGTATCTTATCTTTAAAGGAGGCAACATAAACAGTCTCGCGAATTACAGACCGATATCGGTATTACCCGTGTTCTCCAAGGGCCTCGAAAAGATAGTAGAAACGTGCCTGAGTAGTTTTTTATCTAAACATAACATTCTTACCGATGCTCAGCACGGTTTCCGTAAAGGTAGATCTACCGAAACTGCGCTATTTGTGATGAAAGAATCTATAATTCATAATTTGGAAAATAAGCTCCTTACACTTGCCATATATATAGACCTTTCAAAGGCTTTCAACTCCTTATGTCCCATTATTTTATTATATAAGCTCGATTATTATGGGTTTCAACGTGTTTGTCTTTCCTTTCTCACATCATATCTGGTAAACAGGTATCAGGTTGTACAAATTAATGGCAACTTATCTAGTCCCATGGAAGTTTGCCTAGGTGTACAACAAGGTAGCATATTGGGCCCTTTATTGTTCAGTATTTTTATAAATGATGTAACAAAGATTAGTCAAATACTAACATGTGTCATTTATGTCGACGACCCGACCCTACTATTCGGTTCCACAGACGCGGATGAGGTAATCTCCGAGGCAAACACAGTGCTCAGAGAGCTAGCCATTTGGAGCTATGCAAATAAACTAAAAATGAATTGCAACAAAACTACAGCAATTATATTTCGTAGCAGAAATAAAAACATTCATACAAACTCATGCCTTACACTAAATGGTACCCCCATTGAGATTGTTCACTGATTTGAGGTTCTAGGTGTTTATTTTACCGAGATCATAACATAGGATGCACACATTAACCATCTTGCATCACAGTTATCAAAGGTCGTTGGTGTAATGGTATGGTGCTTTCCTTCCTAACAAAGTTAAAAAACAAATTTACTTCGATCTATTCCATTTTCAGCTTAATTATTGCCTTTTGGTTTGGGGAACAAGAACTAAATGTAATTTCGAAAAACTTTTATTGTTACAAAAAAAAGTCATCCGTCACATAACAAATATGGCATACTTACAGACAACCCGTGGCCTGTTTGAAGCTCTGGGTATAATTAAGATACACAATATGTACACTTACAGACTACTGTCTGCGTACAGGTTTGGTAATGTAACTTATAGGGAATTTCTACAGACGTCAATGCTAGAATTGCGTAATTCTTCCATTTGGCTCCGTGGAACCGTTGAATTGAATATTCAATTTTTCCGCACAAATTACGACAAACAGGCCCTTTCTTTTACTCTCCCGGAGCTTCTAAATAGGTATTCTATATTCTATATGTATTCTACATGTGGGAACGTTATAATCAGACACGGTAAAAAGGAGCTTCGTACATTTTTTGTTAACAAGTGATTTGTACTGGTATTGTTATCTACCAGAGTATTCTAATTTGCATGTATAACCTTTGTAGCATACTTCATTAAGTGACATTCCAGCTATTGTTTTAGACATTTGTTGAACTTTTTCCACTGTTTGTTTCGATTGTCTGAAATGCTACTTCCGAACCGTGGGCACCGGAGCCTTGTCAAGTTGCCAGCTTTTTGCGCCTTTGTCCAACCATGTATATGGTAAATTGAATAAACTGAACTGAATTTGGATCCGGCTCTGTTTTTTTGGGTGGACTCATATGTGCACAGTGCTCTTATTTGTGTTAAATAGATTCGTTGACGATTTGATTGTTCTGTCGACGGATGCAAATGTTTTGCAGTGTGTCATAGCTACTGTGAAGAACACAGCAGCAGAGCTTTGCTGCACAACTTAGTTTTCCGAGAACGGAACACTTCAGTTTGTAGATCTGGAGACAATCCAACTTTCTCTCCATCAGTGCACATGCTCAGGCACTTGTTTTCCTCTGCTCCCTCCCATGTTTCCTAGCTGGTAGGACAACAGATGCAAGCGCGGCAGAGGTTTCCCGTGTTTACAGCTGTGATCCGGACAAACTGTATGGTGTTTAGCTGCAAATATTGTCATGGTAGAAGCAATGGCATGACATTACATAGGTTTCCTACAGCCAAACTTTATCCTGAGCAAAGAAAATCATGGATACGAGCAGTGAAAAGGGTGGGCGAAGCCAGAAAGAGGTGGGAGCTGAATCATCATTCACGGATTTACCAGCAGCACTTTGTACCCCCCTAGGCCAGTTAATTTTATAGCATGATATGTTAATGCCACTCTCATATATGGAATGCTCCTTGGTAAGTACCGAATTAATTTTCAGGAGCCCTGAACAATGACAAGCTTGCCACGCACGCTATGCTGTTGCCATCACATCTCTGTCCTTCATCATTCGATCAAATCTATCGGATTTTTGCACGCGTCAGGTAACGGTCTCTGGTGACAAATATCTACTGGGAGTAGATGCAAGATTTTGTAGCCGCAACAGCTTCTTTGTCATCCCCCTTCTTCCACACCTACTTTACCACTTCAAACTGATCCACAACAACAAAGGGGTCAGAAGTGGTAGCCTCCTTCAGGGTCGCTAGATGCATGAATGGCCCAAAAGCAGGATAGTACACCCACTTGTCCCATCCATGCATCCTCAACCCTTGTGACTCTACTTGCCCTCGGGCACTGGGCTAGTTTGGCACAGAACAGTTCTGTGTTCGTCACAGCTGCTAGTATTTTTGAGCCTGGGGACCATTCACAATTCGTGCAAATACGCTTGTTTGTACTTCAATAGCTCTGGGTAGTAAAACATCTGTGCGCAATATCGTGTGATATCAGTCACCCTTGCATTGTCTCTGCAATGACTACTTCAAAATGCTCCTAAATCGGCACAGTTCATTTTGCAGACTTTTTAGTTCTCAGAGAAACTCTGAATTTTGGAAAAGCTGAAAACACTGTGAAACAGCCTCCGAATTTTCCAAAATAAAAACTCAGAAAACTCTGAAACCTACATATAGGTTATGGCACATGTGCCGGCAACAGAGTCAGCAGTCACTTGTGCATTAAAATTACACATTTTTCTTACAGTATACATATGGCCACATAATCACCGTACATATGAGCACTATCGTCAAGCTTAACATTTTTTTTTTAAGTTAGAATTCCCATAGAAGTCATATAGCAGATGAATTAAAATTCTCAAAGCCACGGCTTACATAACTTCAGCCATTGCAGCCGGCTCGCCTACCCAGTTGCGTACAGTTTTGTCGCCGAGTGGCACCGAAGGCAGAGCGTAGAGCTGCACCACTGGCGATGTGCACGAGGCCTATAATGTTACGTTTTTTCCATGATACATGCATTGGGCTATTACAAACTGGTTGCCTGACATCCTCAAGCTGCTTGTGCTGTTTTTTTTTTTCGATAAACTTCAATCTTCTTTCAATTTGACTCAAATGCTATAATAAAATGTGGGAAGGGAGTTGCCGCAGGACAGAAGCCGCCAATATTTCGAACAGAGACTGTTCTTCTTCTGGGCGAACAGTCTCTGTGCGAAATATCGGCGGCTTCTGTCCTGAGGCAACTCCCTTCCTACATCTCTACCGGTTCGCTGGATTTCTACCCATCTATATAATAAAATGTGGTTTCACGGCCTGGAGCAGAGGATGCACCACGTTATGTGCGGCACGAAAGACTGAAATGACAGAAAAGTGCTGCCTGAAGGTACCACGCTAACGCTACTGTTACAGTAGTATGCTGTCCAAGGAAGGAATCCCCTCTGAAAACTCCTGAATCTGCCTCCGAGTGTACAGATTGTGCAAGTTGTGCAACAGATCTACAGGAAATTCACTGTGCTGGTTGAAACGAGTTTTTCAAACATGAGGCACTTACATGTTCTTCCTGTCTCCAGTGGCGTCACAGAGGCATTTTGTTCCACCAGGACTGCGGTTGCTGCTCCGTCCCTCGCCACAGATGGGTTGCACCTCTCGGTTGCCGCTTCGACTCGCAATGGTGTGTGGGAACTGGTGACCTTTTTAGCCACCGTCTGCCGGATTCTGTAGGACGCTTCTCTTGCAAGTTCTGTGATCCCCTCAAGCAAGTGATGCTTTTCGTTATGCTGCTCCTCGGTGCCAGACCTAGCGTGCAATGTTAAAATCACGCCAGATGATATCTGATGGAGTACAGACACAAAGACTACATTTTGCAAAGCCAATACGGAATAATGTCTACAAATGGTCACCATAAACGGTACTCACTTCTTTATGGTTGTCCGATCCTCGTGGGCGAATTGGACAAGCAGTAAGTCGCATCGATCACGGACAGCCCGCGACGAGAAACTCTTCCCTGTTGCATACTGAATGTGTGCTGATATAGCGTTCCACTTCGCTGGGTCTTCGAATGGATTCTTCGCGTTGACTTCTCGCAACAAAGCGAGATCATCGTCTATGACAAAGCGGGACCGCGAAAACCCAGCCTTGTGTGCCGCCATTTTACGAAAACACGCCTTCTGGAGAGCTTCGTCTTTGGATAGACTTCGGTTCGGTCGGCCGTTCTGGTTGAGAAGCCGCCAGAAGTCGGATTCTGAGCATGCGCAGTGACGACGCCAAAGTCATTTTCGAACAGTTGTTTAAACCACGTGGTTTAAACGACCAAAAACACTTCGTCCGCACCAAACACGTTCAAAACAAAATGAAAGGATCATGTTTGCGTTGAAAAATGACAAATAGAGCGACAATCTCATCTTTTCCACGCAGCATCACAGGGTGAAGCATATAGACGCGTTTTGTGTAAGGAATAAATCATGTTAGCAAGTTAATCGGACAAATCAAATAAAATCAAATCGGTGAATAAAAGGCATGACCACATGTCATGTATCCATACCATACGGTTGCTAACCAGCACCCCCACAAAATTCAACGAAAAGATGATTATGCCGTCTTATCTCCCGCCGCAAAGTCACATTCAGTGGTGGATCCAAAGGGCGGGGTAATCATCCCCCCCCCCCCCACACACACACCGAGAAAAAAAGTCAGTTTATACACTGGATTCCCTCTCCCACAGTACGCGCTCCCAAACCAAGGGTATGGATCCGGCCCTAGTCAGACTGAGTTCGATCATCAGCCCGCTCAGTGACATGTCAGAAGCAGTGATTTATCCAGACCCCCCTACAGCCCTCAGATGTTCAGTGTCACCTCCCGAACTTTTTCACCTGTGTACCCCCTACTAAGGCTGCCCTTGTGATTTCAGCTTTAGACACATGTCAGTAATGATATGTTAAGCTGTACTGATGTAACTATAGTAATGACCCCCCCAATTTTTTCCAACACCCCTCCGTGCTTGGGATTCTGGATAAACCACTGGTCAGAAGAGCAGTCATTCAATACATCGCACAGGGCAATTATTATGTTTAAGCGCAGTCCCAACGTTTCTCACACTGACCAAATATCCCAAGTGATTAGATATGTGCACTTCGAAAACACAGAGATGGGGTCCTTCATTGCCTTAATTTAGTTTCATGGAAAATCAGCTGACATAATTATAAGACAGATTTGTGATAAGCACTGCTACGGGCAAGTACATGACAATGCTGCAACTATGGCTGGGCATGTTACTGGTGAACTGAAACGAATTTCTGATATGAACCCCAAAGCAGTGTTCATGCCGTACAACCCAGTGTATACAGGAGAGGGGGGCAGTGCACTCTTGTTCCAAGCAAGAACGGGCTCCCTGCAAACCAACGTAAGACGAAACGAACTCTTTCATGACGCAAGCCCTACATGTGACTTGTGCTGTGCCGTGCCGGAAACCATACGACACGTTCTACTCGAATGCGGCAAGGCGAAATTGGAACCAGTGTGGAGCGGAGGACCAAAAGAGAACACCGAAGACATCGTCGCCTGGTTCCTCGACCAAACAAGAACCCAAAGTCAACAGGAGGAGGAGCGGTTGATGCAAGTGAAGCGCCACCTAGTACAGTGGGAACGGAGAAAGAAAGCAAAAGACTTTTGTTGACATTTGTATATAGTGCTCGTGTGTATAGTTTATGTATTTTTTTTCTTTTTTCTCACGCCTGTGACGCTTGACGTCTGACCTGACTCAAAAGGGACAAGGTGCACTCACTCACTCACCCTGGGCTAATGCAAATGAAGTATTTTGGCCTATAACATTAGTCAGAAACACAGAATGATAAGGGCAACATGAGCTGCGGATGAGCAGCATTGAGTCCTGGGCCTGATTGCACGAAACATTTTTAGTGTAACACTCAATAAGGGTTCCACTCAATGGAGTGCTGGAGCATTGATTGGCTTGCAAGAAACTTTTTGAGCACTAAAGTGGGGGGCCCTAGCTCTGCACAAACTAGGGAACCAGTCAAGGGTTCCATGAGCACCCTAAACTATCGCACTAAAGCTTAGGACTAACATGTCAGCCAAGTGCAGTGAGGATTTGACATCTGCACCAATTCTATCTCGCGTTGTCCCTGCCACGATAGATAGCGTACTGGGAGTGAGAGAACCCACTGGTGTGCCTGGATGACGGTGAACTGCAACTACAGTTTCAATTTACGCGAGAGGCATATTTTTTATCACCTCTCTTGTCGCTCAGGACATCGGTGCTCCTTACGCAGCAGTATCAGCAGTATGTGGAGAGGAGAAGAGCCGTTTCGTTTTTGGGATTCGTTTGGGAAAGAAGAGATTCGTTTTTGGGAAATACAGAAGAACTGACTCACCTAGTAAGCTGATGCAGGTAAACAACATTCAGACACTTGAACTGCGCCGAAAAATTAGTCGGATATTATTTCTTCGTAAGGGTCTGATGGGAAATGTCGCATTAAATTTACCAAATTCTCTGAAACCTACATTGTTGAGAAGAACACGACACAGTCAGCGGGAACAAATGCTAGCACCAATTTTTGCAATAACTAATGCATTTAAATATAGTTTCTTTCCTCGAACGATAGAAGATTGGAATTCATTGCCCGGAAGTGTTTTCGAGTCAGGTAATTTTATAAGTAACGTGGAGCAATTTTATTTTTGTTCTCAATAGAATGCCTTGTGGTGTTAATTTAATAGATATAGTGTAGGATCGTGTTTTGATGGGTCAATTTACTGAGATCTGTTTTGTTGTCCATTGTTGAATATGTGTCAAACATGTATGCCACTCCTGTTTGGGCCACATATTGGCTTACAGTATTAATAAATAAAAAAAAAAAAAGTATCTCACTACCGGGAACTTGTGAGTGTACACAAATAGATGGCATGCCACGTTCTGCACACAGTCGTCGCTGCACTTTGTAGGCATGTCAGCAGCTTCGCCCAGTGAGTACACATGTATGTCTGTGCTTTCTGCTCTGTGACCTTTACTTGCAATCTATAATGACCTGCATTTATTCAGATGGCCAACAGCCAAGGAGGTGAGAGCAGCTCAGCAAGACTACTTCTTTAAGTTGGCTGGCTTTCTTGGAGTTGTGGGAGATGTGGACGGTACGCACGTCTGCATCAAGGCACCTTTGGAACCAGAGGGATCCTATGTCAACTGCAAGAACTATCATTCCATCAATGTTCAACTCACCGTAGTACTGGATCCTGGATGTGGTCGTCAGCTGGTGAGGGAGCACCCATGATTCCAGGATTTTGCGAGAGAGCACCATCGGAGTTCTTAATCCGTTTTTGGGGGTAGTGAGGGGAACAGGGCCCAAAGGATGGGTAGTATTTTGTAAAGATGTTGACAAGCTCTCTCTTCTTTTTTTTTTTTTTTTTATTGTTATCTGAAAGCTGCTTGCAGAGCCTGTTTCTTTTGCTGTGGTTTCACTGAACTACGGTTTTCCTTTCTCCTGCAACCTGCAACACCTTGTAGGGAACCAGGGATAGGGTTTCTTCACTTCTGGGTACTTTTCTGTCATTTATTTTATCTTTCCAACCTTGCGTTCTCTTCTCATTCGGATGTCTTTTTGATCAGCAAAAACACTGTTTGGTATACTGAGGTGGCATGTATGTACATTGTTGAAGGTTTTTTGGTGCAAGGATTACTTAGGCCAAGGTATACTGTGGTTGCACTAGAATAAAACCCTCAGAGCTAGGGAATACAACAGATAAACCCAAATAAACACAAACACACTCTGAACTGCAAAACAAGAACTTGCCAGATACGCACGTATAATACCCCACTTCTCCCACTTCCTCCTGTGTTTATAGTTATATTTGTGTTTGTCCGTTGTACTCCTGGGCTTGTCGTTTATATGTCGTATAAATATGTCTTACCAACCAGCCCAAGTTTCAACTTTATTTTGACCTTCTCACCCTTTCACTGACCTCAACGCGGTCACTAGCAGAAAGAGCAGTCCTGTGTGCATTGCTAGAATGAGCCGATGAAACACAAATCAATCGTCAGTCAGAAATTTCATAGGAAAGAAACGATCAAGCTAAAAGACACTGAAGTTGTCATAGTTTTTTATGCCATTTATTATTTTTCAATGGCTATGCCAACAAGAACCTGATGCAAGTATTTACCATCCTCAGAAGCAATAAACGTCAGATGCAGTTGTTTGTGGTGAAATTATGAAATGAGCCAAGACAGCCATGCCCTTTACACAAAAGCAATGACTACTTTCTGCATGGCTATCCTCCAAGCAAGTGGCTTGTATGGCGACTAAGAGTAGCGGATGAACAGGCTGCAGAGTCAGCATATTTTGTATTGAGACCCAGCATACTCCCTCTTGCCTCTACGGAAGCACCATACATCAGCACATCAGTGCCCACGAGCAGTAGGCCTTATGTAATGAGCACTGCTAGGCAGTGTGTATAATGGGGATTTTGGATTGACAATAGCAGAATTTGCTTGCAAAGAACTTGCGTTTTACACACCTGAGACTACGCAGGGCTGAGGAACGTCAACAACAGAAATATGTTGTGGATACTACAGGCAAGAAATAACGCAACCGAAATATTTATATTTGATAACTTCAAGAGTTACACTTGCATCAATGGTATATGTATACTGGAATATATGTCTGTCTTGTTTTAGATTCTCAATAGAGCACTTTTATCAGAATTCAGCTTCATGCCCCAATTATTACACCAGGCACATATTCTGGAAAGACAATTATGCAAGGACACTTTGTGGCTTAACGTTGCAAAAGAAGGTACAATCATTGTCATGGTATCAGCATGGTATACTGACTTTCAGCCCCTGCATTTCTGGGTAGGAAACAGCCAGCTGGCCATTCCAGTTCAAAGTCAATATGGCGACATCTAAACCAGTCAATATCATAATTCCCTCTCCCATCATATCACCTGTATCAGAGGTCCTACCGCAGGCATCAAGTTCCTCGGCCATGCTTTCAGAGAGCCGCTATCATGATAGCTTAAAGAGGACTTGAGTCTGCGGTACATCAGCAATTCATACCTGCCAAGTCTCCCTATCTAGGAGACTCCCAAATTTCGTTCAGTCTCTTGATCGTGCGGACGCGCCTTCCAATCGCCGGAAAAGTGGGGCCTTGGGCTTCTTTTCTCTCATTTTCTTTTAAAAGCTGCCCAACCATAATCCTGAAGAATTCGACAGCCCGTTAAATGCATTTTGCGGAAGGCTGGGTTGGCAAAATCCCAACAAAGGGGTAAGGGGGTGAACATGCCACATGACGATCCTCGGCTGGAGGTCGCGGTCGATCGTGTTACTTTGTGTCAGTGTTTCTCGAGAAGATGTGCAATCGTCCAACCGTTAGTCAAGTCTGATAGTTTCGTTTCCTCCAATGGCCCTCTCCAAACTGAAGAAGAAATACCTGTACGTGTTCTCCGTATGTCCCAAGTGTCTTTTCACAGGTGTTCTGGTTCAGCACAACCGGCTGCAGAGCGCAAAGCGACCACGTGTGACTGTTGTTCAGGAAAATGCTCCCAAAATGTGATGAAGCAAAGCCCTACAGGTGTGAACGGATCAAGACGACTGCCATTATTCGTGAAAAGGTTGTGTCCACGCAAAATGGAATGTTGAAGAGTCTGAGACAACGCCAACGACGAGTCTTCTGCAGAAGCAACAATAGTGTGTCGCAGCTTCACGTAATAGTGAATACGCATGACGCAGAGGAATCACAATACAGTGAGCGACAATGATATTTTGAGTGCATAATATTAATGCATAGCTAGACAGTGTAATTCATGTTTTTGCTGCTTGTAAATCGCATACTGAGGGACACAATGCAACCCAATATCGTCTAAACTATTCATGCCAAACTAAAATACGGTATTCCAATAACCCATAAACGTTCAGGTACTTTCGGATCATCAAACCGATCAAGCCCATCCCTCATCGAGTCTCATGTGCACATTCTTCTGTCCCTCCCCTTCTGTGCCATCTCTCTCTTCAAACTCAAGGAAAGGTTGCCCTTCTAAGAAGCTTTGAGTTGTGCCAGTGCTGTGTGCAGGCAACAACAGCGTAGTGGCACCCTCTGTCAACCTTTAATGAGCTTAAATGGACAGTCGGCCAATCTTCTCACCATGCAAATGGTGACCACCAAAATGATGTTTCTTCAGTGTGGTTGCGTTTTCACTGGAAAGCCTTTCCAGTTGAGAACGGCAAGTTGGTCCTTCTCCACCACACGCGTTTCGATACTTTGAGAGTGCCCACTTCTTCACGGTGAGCGTTCACCTTTTATAGTAGTATCGATATACAGGGTGTTCAAAATTAAGCTTTCACTAGCACTTTATAAATAGGTGAACAAAAGCAAAACTGGTGCTATTTTTCTATTCCTTGAGTAAGAAACAGGTGCTACATAATTAGCAGCACCTGTTTCTTACACAAGCAGCGTAAAGTTATCATCCGGTTTCCTGTTATCGCTGTGTTTGCGTAGCGCTCGTGAAAGCTTAATTTTGAACACCCTGTATTTACCACTATATATACGTAGTACCGTATACCAAAATATTTTCAACCGTCATTACTTTATTAGACAGTTGGCATCATAACATGGTCAACTAGATCATTTAATGAATCATCCATACCCGGACGTCTGTGGAGCAGAATGGCTTGCCCGGATCCATTACAAACATCGCAGACATCAAGGAGTTTAAGAGTTGCCTATGTCACTTTCTGCATTTGTTGCACCTAATCCCTTTTGCCTTTTTTCCCTTTTAGATTAGTGTTCTTTCATGCCATTCCGTTTTTCGATCAACGTTTTTCGATGTTTTTCCTGGCACGTAACTGGTTTACCTGTCAGTTATCGGCAAATAGAAATCACGATGTAATTCCTGCAAGACGTTCATTCGACATGGCATTGTCCACTGCTGTGGCGTTTTACGGCTAATGAAAAAGTAAATGGACATTTTTCAGTACCATTGTATTTCGGTGTGGTTTTCTGCATCAACAACTTGCTGGGCATATGCAGCAATAAACCTCTACCCAACAAACGTCATCATTACGTTGGTAGACAGACCGAAACCGAAACAGATCGGAAGGGGAGAGCTGGGTTCTACGAATGGGCAATGGGCCTCTTTCAAAAATACCTCCTGCGCATGCTCATTTGTTATCGCCATCTTGCGGCGGAGCGCAGAAACAACTTGGAGGGCAAGTCTGGTGCAGCAGACGACCAAGTGATATGTGTGGCGGCGGATTCAAGCAGACGTGCAGAAGCGAAACTAAACCACGTGTTCACTCTATCGTCGTGTTTTTTTTTTTTTTTTTTGTTTGTTGACGTTACTGAATGCCGTAGTTTGTATGCTACTGTTACTAGCATAAGGCACAGAAGAGCATATCATGCCGTCAACGTGCGCAATGCCCGGCTGCAAGTCACGGGGAGTAAAAGGTTTTTTCCGTTTCCCGTCGGAAAAACGTGAAACACAGAGGAGGCAAGCCTGGATTACTGCTGTTAAGCGTGTTGACGAACATGGCAAGCCGTGGATTCCAACTCCGTATTCACGAATATGTCATCGACATTTCGCAACAGGTACGTGAGAAATACGGCGGCACGATAGCCGGAAACGAAATAACCAAAAACGTGTATTTACGGCGTTGGTGCTATTGCAGTCAGAAAAAGTCCGAAGTCTGTAATGAACCTTTGTTTGTTATGCATTAGGAAGGCCAAGCCGTTCACCAAAACATGTTGACTACGTGCCATGTGCTGCTGACAAAAATGATGAAAACGCGTGCCAGCGGAGGACTGATGCCCTTCAGAGGCTTGAGCGATCGCAAAGACGGTTTCAGCAAAAGAAAAACGAGCGTATGTGCTTTGCTCTATGTCACATCACATTTGTGTATGGGAAGTAAAACTAACAATCAAACGCAGATATCTTAGGTAGTACACCCGTGATGCAGCCCACATATCTGGCACAGATAGGTCAATGACCGAATTTGCTTCCTCCCACCTCTAACAGATTGTGCTCGTAGCTCCTTCCCTCAGAGTACCGGACAAGGGTCTGCAGCCCACAGCAGCAGCGACAAGTCTGGTATGTACTGTGAAAGCAAAGCTGAGCAATTACTGCGGACTATCATTTTGGCACATTTTACTACAGGCAGAGCACATGTGTACTTTTCATCCCTCATATTTGTACCAGGTTCTGAAAGCCCTGTCTGTGATGAAGGCAGCACAAGTTCAGCAATCCAGAGCACCAGTGAAGACGGTAAGAGTATCACATTTGTTACTAATTTTGACAGATACCTGCAGCGGTCATAAGACAACACCACTCTACATAGTAGTGTTGTGTACTCCAGAGTGTTCGTTAAGCTGCTATGTTACACACCCTTTTAATAGATGGGTACTAGTTTTCATCTACGTATCCTAACCAACCACAACTGCACAGATCAGCATGAGAGGACCGTGTTGTAGAGATGTTGTAACCTGCTTTAGAACATATTGGTACTTTCTTAAATATTTCTACATTTCCTAAAACACTCGAACAGAAAGACTGGCTATTTTTCTTCATTAACATACTTTACTGATAGCTGACTATACATGACTGGTATGCGTCACTGCATTCATCACCCATCAAAACTGCCGAATAAATATGCTCATGTCTTTTTGCCTACCCTTGCTTTCTGACAGTAACTAAAGCCATTCTTCCTCCCTATCTCACATAGGACACACACACTTGGAACTGATGGCAGCTGAGTCACTGATCCTGCTACAACAAGACAAATTAACGACAAAGTTTGGAACCAAGACCTCCTGTGAGACAATAACAATGAGTACAGAGAACCAACTCCTCAAGATGCGGATTCAAGCACTGGAAGAAGAAAACCGCAACCTGTCTTCACGCATACTGAGCTCGCGGAGTATTCCGGACAGCAAGTTCAAGTATTACACCGGTTTTAAGAGTAAACAACTTTTCAATGTAATTTTTAAGCATGTTGAAGAGAATGCAAGGCGAATGAACTACTGGCAGATGGGGCCCAGAAATAACGATGGAGCCAGGGGACGACCAAGAGCTGTCAGCCTTGACGATGAATTTTTAATGGTACTCGTAAGACTCAGGACTGGAATGCCAAGCCAGGAAATCACAAGAAATTTTGGTATATCTGAAGCCACATTTAGTAGAATATTTACCACGTGGGTCAAATTCCTTGATCAAGAGCTGAGCGCTCAAACACACTTCCCCTCACCTAATGCTATAAAGCAGAATCTCCCCAAATCTTTTTCGTGTTTTCAGGACACAAGAGTAGTTATCGACTGCACAGAGATCAAAATACAAAGGCCGTCAAGGCTCACTGCTCAACGACAAACTTTTTCTAATTACAAGCATTACAATACTTTCAAAGTGCTCGTAGGGGCGACACCAGACGGATATTTGTGTTTCGTTTCAAACCTGTGGGGAGGGCATGTGAGTGACGGTTTTATAGTCAAGGAAAGTGGTCTCCTGGACCACTTGAGGCCAGGAGATGCCATCATGGCTGACAAGGGCTTCAAACTAGAATCTTTTCTGCCGCCTGGGATCAAGCTGTATGTACCACCATTTCGGAAAGGTATGCAGATGCCTCCTGCTGATGTTGAGAATACTCGCAAAATAGCGAGTGCGAGGATCCACATTGAACGGCTTATTAGGCGCATAAAAGAATTCCACATATTTGATAGCCCTATCCCAATCAATATGATGGATATAGCTGGCCACATCTTCAGGGTGTGTGCTTTTCTAAGTAACTTCCAGGACCCCCTCATAAATACTTAAATCAATGTACTGCATCTTATGCCAGCTGAATGATGTGTATGTAAAGTAGGAATAAAAGTATTCATGCATAACATTTTTATTTACTTCGGTACAACATACTACTTTTTGTGCCTGACTTGTTTGGTTTTGGCCAAGTATGGCACGTATGGAGCTTTGTCATCAAATAACTTTCCTGTTGCCCTGAGACGACCGGTTAGCACTTCCGGTATCACGGCATGTTTGTAGAAGTGCAACAACGCAAGCAACAGGTTGTCCCAGTATACTTTGTCAAAGTAAATGCGCTCAACAGAAACAGAATTTTGCAGTGAGCCGTTGTTGGTCCACACAACAAAATCACACCATTTGTAGCCAGTTATCGCCATTTGCCCCTGCACCTGGGCGTAATACTGATGCCCTCGTTTGAGACGAAGAGCCCCATTTTCTTCTTCACAGCAAGAGCCCTTTGTGGTGCATGCTTCTAGTGGGGTTCTACCCTGCTGTGAAAAGGGGCACTTTACCTCTAAAATACCCACGTCAGCCCCTTCCTTTACAATTCTGTCTGGTGATGCTGCAAGAAATGCATATACAGGGTGAATATGTAACCCACTTTCATACGCAACTATTTGCCTGTCATAGTACGACATTAATGACAGGTACGCATTTACAGCATCAGGTTCACGGTTTCTACCGTACCGCAGAGCCTCGCATTGCACTTGCTTTTTGGGGTAAAGGATATCCTTCACAAGCCCTTCTGGCTTTTTACATTTCATGACACGTCCGAATACTGAAGATGTTAAACGTCCTTGTCTTTCCCGGTGCCATGTGTGGTTTGATGCCTGTCCCACTGTTGCTTGACATATGCTTTCCCTTTCTTCACTTGATAAAGGTTGGATACCTGGAGAAGGTAGGAATATGTGTTATTAATTTTATTAGTACTGGAGGCAAATGTAGTACTGACAAACTGGAACTTCAACATGTTTTTACGCAGTGGGAAAACAAAACGTTTGTCCTTTTTGTTTTTGCGATAGGTAAGCGTGCAAGACAGTGCCTATGAGATTGCCTAGCCAACTATAATGCCGCCAAGTACCGATCATTGAATATCTGTATCATAACCAGATAATTTGAAAACTGTTACATGAAAAAGAGAGAAAAAAAAAGCACCATTTGAGGGCAGAATTGCAGCAAACTTGCACCAAATAATGAGTGAAGAATCCCAGAAGTATCCTGACATTTGGGAAGCAATGTATAGTTAGAGACAACAAGGAACGTAACTTCTCCCATTTCCACAGAAGCTTGGACCTCCCTTTGTTTTACGAAAAAGGAGAGCACACATCTCTATCGGAAACTATCAGAAGACAGCCGTAACCTTATGTACTTTATCCGATTAATATCTGGCTCATACCTTCAAAGTAGCGTTCAATAACTGCTATCCAGTCACCATGCATGAAGTCTTCGGATGTAGGAAGAAGTGGAGCGGGTTGAACTTGGACATCAGTTTCATCTTCTTCTATGTCCCTATTATACCGGAGCCAAATGCATTCTGGGTGCACTTTCTCCAAAGCAGCCACCAGACTGCAATGATCACCAGGCAGCAGGTGCCCCGCAGGAGAGTAACTGCTCCTTGCAGCTGAGACACGCACTGAATCTCGTTTGAATTTGATCTTATCAATTGGGGTGGGAGGGTCCGGCTTCTTTGCTGCCATGAGGAATAAGAACGTGAGGAATAAGAACGTGAGGACCGGATCAAATTACAGCTTGTGACACATTAAACACACTAAATTATTTTCTAAATCAAAGCATATACAGTAGTGAGAAAGCAGTACTTTATATATCACCACCTGTCAACTGCCATCTATATGTTTTGTTAACTAATTTGAGGCATTATTGCAGTCATATTAACTAAATATATAGCACGTGTTGTGATTAATTTGCTTACTTAGCTGCACAACCGTGTACATTTTAAAACAAACACTTTCTTACCTGCTGGTGGCACAACCCATGTACATGTTACATCAGTGCAAGAAGGCTCTATTGTAGGGGCAGTTTCTTCAAGACTGAATAGCAAGCCTGCAACATGTTGGCAGGATCCACTCAACCTGTAAATTATCGGTAGTCCTATTAGACAAAGTACGACGTTAACAAACACAAACTACGACGTTAACAAACACAAACTACGCCTAGCGACCATGCAGACGCTTAGTAGGAGCTTTACAGATGAACGCGTGTCGCTCATGCTCAGCTCATACAGCTTGAGCATAATTTCATCACACTCATGCTCGACTCATTTGTGTGAAAGTTTGTGCACTTACCCGGCTGGGCAGTAGCAGTGTGCTCCTTCTATGTTGCCATTATCCTTTCTTACGACGGCATGGACGACATAGTAACCCGCCCGCATGGAGGGCAGGCAGACACACTTTATAACGTTGTACTCCGAGTGCTGTGACACTGGGTGAACGTAAATGTACCTTACGTATCCCTCGTCTTTAAAGCGATGGCCTTTCTGAACCTGCCGTGCGGACGGAGCACCAGATGCCGTCAGGTACTGCATGATCCGCTCATGATTTGGAAGAGCAACTGTTCCCAAGTTGCTACACCATCCATTAACTAAGGATGCAAAACCTCCGGGGACGAAAACATCACCGGGGACTGTCATTGCAAATACAACAAACGTGTACACAGAAATTCACTGCACGGATGGCTGCGGATACTGGCCGGCTACACGAATTCACGAAACGCCCGAACCGCGCGCGCTGCCGTATATGCCCTCCAGATTGTTTCTGTCACCCGCCACATGGCGGCAGCACCTTTTCTGAAAGAGGTGCATTGTTCGCTGCTTCCTCTTGAAAGAAAAGTAGGACCGAAGGTCGCGTCCCTTTCAGGACCATCGTAATCCCCCCTCAAGACCGTGGCTTTCGGGCGCGACCTTGTTTGCCACTAGCTTTGCACGTAGTTCAGCTCTGCCTAATTTGTGGCACTGTCGAACACTATGACGTCATTTGTTTACGAACAGGGAGAGGTCTATTCACCTCTGTCATGATTCCTGGAATATTCCTCTGTATTCGTTGTTTTCCGATTAACACCGAATGAGGAAAAATTTACCTGGCGTATGTTTTTCGATTAAAACCGAAAACGTGGAACCCTACCTATACTGCATCGACTGTATTTGTATTATTCTTTGATAACTCACTTCCCTCTGCATTGCCAAAGGCCCTGATGGTATGTAAATAAATAAATGAATAAACTAAAGCATTGGACAAACCCATCCCTACAGGCCTCGAGCTCTTGTTTGGCGGCGCCACTATCAGGCTTGCGTCAGCGCCCCCTCCTTGCGAGCCTGTCGTTACCTGTGTGGGCGATGGGGACGAATGTATGGGCACCGCATCGGATGTCTCCTTTCTGCGAATATTAGCTGGTTTTAAGTCCTTAGTTAACATCAAAGCGTTTTTCAAGGCCAGAATGTCAACAAGGGCGAGCTTCTGTTTCGCTCCAACCACGTTTACTGCATGGGTGAGGGCACACACGATCACGGCTGAGACATAATTAGGCAGTGTGTTCCACCGACACGAATCAACAATCGCAGTTGACAAATTGTGATCAAGGGAAGGGTTCGCAAGCTGATACATAACCTCACTGACTAAATCAGAGACGCTTTTATTGAGGGTGAACAACGAAACAGCCATTGTAAGTGCGCCCTGCGGATGGAGAGCGGGTATTTCTAGCAAGTGCACGCTTGCGGCGGCAGTTGCCGTCTACATTCAGAGAGGCGCTGCTGAAACAAAGATAAGTTACCAGGGAATGTGGGACATATCGGCAGAGCGCAAAACGCAACCCAAAGCAGCAAGACCCTGTGTTCCAGCGGTTCAGCTAATACAAATCAATTGTTCCAAGAGCGGGGAACAAAAGAAGGCATGGGATCTCCCATTTCAGTTTCAGGGTTGCTCATGTTGCACATGTTGCAATGACTTCTTTCCTGTTTTTTTTTTCTTCATTTTTTTCGGTACAGCAGTACCAAGGCCCAGGAGCTTTTATTTTGCACATCTCAGAAATCAGAAAGAGGAACAATATATGTTCTTGTACGCCACTGTGTGTTGAATGCTACTATGAATAAAAAGAACACGTACTTTGAGATGATGCATGGAATGGAATTGATAGTATCGAAGACTTTTAGGCGTTGTATGACTCTGTCGACGTGAATCCTCGATGATAAAAATCAAACGTTAAAACTAATGATGCAACGGGTAACGGCAAAATATATCTCTGTTGCTGCGTAGGAAGCACACGACAAAAACGCCAACAAGAAACGACCTGAAAGTGTTGTCTCTCGTGCCTCTCTGCGGCGCATGTTACACGTCAGGGAATATCGTTGGGTTGTAGTTGGGGCTATCGGTTTCGTCAGAGCTTTTTTTTTTTTTGACGATGAAGTGCTTACTGCATGTCGTGGAATCGACAGAATTTCCGTAGCTGCTGCTGCATTTCATGATGCAACAATTTACTTTACTTCATTTAACGGACGTCATCCCGCATGCCGAGCGAATTATCCATGTGAACGCGGAACACTGCTGCGTGTGGCCACACAAGGGATGACGTCACCGCCGACAGGGCGGTGCTGGTGCCTACGAGAGTTAGCTCCGCTCGGGGCCTACAGCAGTTCCTCAGCTGTTGCAATCTACCGCATGCAGTCCTTGTAAAGGAATAGAGATCGTGGAGGACGATCTTCATTCCATCTCCATTCCACAATGAAGAAGAAGGGGGGAGGAACGGCAGAGAATTCAGGTAGTGAAGATGAACAAGAACTATTCCTTTTTACTCATTGCATGGCATGGCATTTGGTTCACTCCCGATGCAGGGTGGCTGGTTCCCAACATGAGAACCTTATTTGGGCTGTATATCTGGCTATAAAACGAGCTCAAAGCTGACTCGACCTGTAAATGCCATGTGCTTTTTAACTTTCTGCATTAAAATCAACAGCATAGTCCCGAGCTGTGTTGTTTACCATTGATCATGACATCCGGAAAGAGGTTTGCGACCTTTGTCCAACAGGAAATGTGCTAAGGTTTATCACAATTATGAGACTATACATGGACGAGGTGGTGAAGATTGCTTCCGTATGATACTCTAAGGATAACCTTGCATCTACACACATGGCCTTGCTACGGCTTGGGACAAAAGCTTACGAAAAAAATGGATGTCACCTTGGCAGTAAGCACAAGCAGACACATATCCTGAGAGATAGATAGAATAGCCAGTCACACATTTCTTATTCGATCTCTTCCCTATATCTAGCATGAGGCCGCTCCAATAAAGGAATACGACAGTGCTGTGTTCCATAAACTTTTGTCCCAAGCTGTACGTCCTGAAATAAAAAGAGACAGTATTCACAAAGGAAACGGTCTTGGTGAGATTTAAAAAAAAATTCTATCATTCTTTTAGAGATTGTGAGGAAAACATGGATATTCATATTTTCACACAACAATGGCAGCGAGCATGCAGACAGAAACATCAGGAAAAAAATACGGAACATGAAATGCTTCTATAACTGCGAGAGGTGCAGCGGAAAAATGGCCCACACCCACATGTGCAGAAACCTCTTGAGGATTGCTGCTTGAGTGGTGTATCGTCTTATTGTAACATCTTTGCTTTTTGGGAAAGCTGCAGCAATGACACAGGTTTTGTGTTCACCCGCTGTGACCTTATCGCAATGAGGAAAGTCAGGTGAATTGCCTCATCCGACGTTTGTGCAGCACAGTTGAAGTCTTCTATCGCAAGTACAATCCTCATGCAGAGTTCTGGTGACTAACACACATGACTCTAAACTCTGGTTTCTTAAACCAGTTTTCTTCAAATGACATCAGATTCCTCAGACACCTTGTCGGTCCATGTTTGAGGGTGCATTGAACAAAGAGACACAGGATGGAGAAAAAGAATCTCTGAGAGTGAAAGAAGAGTTGATATTTAGGCATGTTTAGGCTCAGATTACCAAAGTACAAGGTGTCCTGTTTTAACTTCTATCGTCTCTGGGGCGGCGGACGTTCTTGGCCATCTGTTGCTCAACCGTCAAATGACTAATTACCTAAAAATCGTTATTTAACTTTTTAACTATAGAAGCTACAAGGCCGTCCCAATGAGAACATGTGGTCCCTTCGGTCACGTGGTGCCATTAGCGTTTTCAGAACAAAAATCCGTTTGATAGATCGCCTGCAAAAAATTTGTGAAAGAACACCATTTTTTTATTTTTTTTATTCTTTGCACATCTTCTGAATGTCTATAGCCCTTATAGGTTTTTAATGAAAAATCTAGAAAGATAAGACACCCTGTATATTTTCGAGTAATAATGGCTTTTTTTTTTTTTTTCACATTTGAGAACAAAACGTTGAAGGTGAAAGATACAATATGACACAGTCATTGCTGCATCATTCCGTTGTAGTAACAATGCATGGCATCAATGCATAACGCTCACTGACTTCAGCACTTGTTTCATTTAGTCGAAACTGCACAGCACAGAACACGGAGGTGCTTTGTGGCAAGCTATATGAGAGGGAACTCTCTGGGTAGGTTCTGGCCAATTCGGACACAGACACAGCAAAGTGCTTCATTAAACTTTCTTGTTCATTGAACTACAGCTAGCAGATTTATTAGCAAAACACGCCTGACCATAGGGAACTGCCTTGCAAGGAGGGTGCCTAGCCATTCTATCAACAACTGAACAAAGAAGAGGTGTAATATGAATCAACAACAACAACAACAACTTTATTTTTGACCTTGGAGAGTGGGGAGTTTCATCGCCACAGGCGATACTCTACCCCATTGCTGGATGGAATGGGGGGAATAAAATAACGAGCCCCTTCACAATAACGATCGAAGCCCGATGGTGTCCACAAATGTCAGAAGAGCTTTGAGCGCAGAGCGTTGCTGGGCTGGATTGGGCCAGAGACCAAGCAGTTTCGATATGAATCAATTATGTGAATCATGTGTGTGAGTCGTGTGTATATGAATCAATCAGATGTGACAAGCATGTAAAATTTGCATACTAGGAAAATGCTATCATGTAATAATAATGGAGGGTGCACATCGTGAGACAACGGAGATCATGAGCGACGGCATAGAGGTCGGTCTGAGAATTGCTTTTGCCCACCTGAGGGTTCTTTAGTGTGCGATGAAAGCTCACCACACTGTGCCCTGTATTTAACGTCCCTCACGGAACAGCGGAAGACAGCGTGTAAAAGCAACCTGTACCCAGCCACCAAGTTGCTGGCATCCTCGGCTGGGTTCGAGCCCACTATCTCGGGATCAGAAGGCGAACACGCTACCCACTGAACCACCGAGGCCGGTATTCTCAGATCATGTAAACTAATTAATTAATGTTAATTAAGTGAAACGAGACCATTACATATAAAGACGATGCTTGTTCCGGGAGAAAGATGAGCAAGCACAGCGTCACTGTAATGGTGTGCGACAACACCAACGGCACTGAACGATGCCGGTTGCTCGTGAACAGCAAGGCAAACAAGTCTCGCTGGTTTAAGCAGATGTAGACACTACCAGTTGACTAGAAAGCCAACAAAAAGGCGTGGATGACTGACAAGATTTTCTCAAAATGAATTCACCTGGTGGACAAGATATTTGTTGGACAAAGGAGGAGCATTCTCCTGTTTTTCGACAATTGTTTTGCCCATTGTGACGTCAAGGGACTCAAAGCGGTTCACTCAACCTTTTTGCCAAAGAACGTGACAACTGTGCTACAGCACATGGATCTCAGAGTGATCCAGAATCTAAAGACGCTGCGAAGATGGCACCTTTTAGAGTGGAAATCTATATTTGAATAATGATAAGCTATGACGCCGTATGTTATCATACGTAAATGTCGTATGATACGATGACGTGTAAGCACGAGGTCGATCTTTTGGGCGCCATCAATACTCTCGCAACTGTGTGGAATGCTGTCGAGCCTAAAACAATCACAAAATTTGTGGGCGTAACAACTGCGCAAACGTGGAACAGATTTTATCCGAGGAGGAAGATCACCTGCTAAGAGTTAAACTTTATGCCTGCACTGGTCTCCCAGGTGCCACCTTCCAAAATTACGCAGATGTAGACACGCAGCGTGGAGATTTCTGGGCCCCTGACCGATGTGGAAAGCATCGAGGCTGCATGCTTTGTCCAGATTCCATCTGATCCTTCTACTTGCAGTGACGAAGACTCGGGCAATGTAAACGACGAAGCAATGTCCCCGCCATACGCATCTGATTTTTCATCAGCGCTAGATATGACTGTGTGCTACTTTTCGTTCCAAAAACATGCGGACGCTGCACTGAAGCTCATGAGCAAGCTACAAATGATACTAGTAAAGTCGTGGACAGAGTGCAAGCATGTATTACATATTATTTTCAGCCTTGAGTGATTTGATGGTTGCCTTCAAATAAACATTTTTGAATAAGAATAAGCCTCTTATATCTCCAGCACTGTGTGCCGTAGAATGAGCTGCAAGGCCTAGTGAGCCATGACGCATCTCCGACACAACTAACATATGCTGCCTGTTGGGCCCACATTCAGACAGACTCCCATTTGTTCAAACTACGCTTTATTCGAAAAAATCTTCAGCCTCTTCGAGTTCAAGCTAACGGGATCGCACTGTACAACATTAATGACGGGAGCCATAGATATGCACTCATATTTACAAGTCCTTACACAAATGTCAGAAATGTGTTACACGTCGAGCATCCTGCCCACTACAATGGACAAAATTCCATACGATATGGGTAGCCCACCATGCGGCGTAGAAGCCGGTACTCATGGTGGTCACTTCAGTGGACAATTTGCTTTCGCTTGGTGCTGATAGATGGCGCCACCGATCAACCCCGCTCTCTTCATTCCATAAGGAAGATGGTGGCAACATCAAATCGCAGGTGAGGCACATCCACGTGCACTATTTTGCTCACATCTAATTTTTCAGTGCAGTGCATTTTCCAAAACTATTTTGCGATGTTAGAAGAGGGATTGCTGAACAAAATAATATGCGGATTTGTGGCCAATGCGAAAGAATATTGCCACAGACAGCCACAAATGGCAAATGGTACTTGTCCACTCTAGTGGACGCCACGATAACGCCCATTCCTTCATGGGGTGCAGTTATGCATATCGGACTTTTTTACTATCGCTTCAACCATATGTCTAAGTAAATAACATTCCTATATTTGTTTGCGTTCCTTTTGGAGAATCAGTTTTTCACGTAGAAATTTTATGGCCTTTTTCAAGGAAAAGGCGGCCTGCTGACACAATTCCCTTGACTGAAGCAGAAATCAATGCGATCCTTGATGAACCTGTACCCAAGGCGGAAATGGAGGCCACCCTCCATGAAGAAATACCACCTGGAAGTGAAGACGATCTCTTGGAAAGAGATGAGAATGACGCCAACTACACTATAGAAGGTGCAAGAGGCGGCTCTACGGGTAGCAGTGAAAGTGACGTCTTCGACGAACACGAACCAAGTACTGAGGCTGATTCCAGACCTGGAACGAAACGCCGCAAACCACAAGAAAAGGAAAAGCAAAAAAAAAAAGAAAAATGGCAGTGGGTCAAAAAAGATCTTGTTTCACCCATAGAGCTACCAAGTTTGTTGGTTCCTAAAGGGAGAGCGCTCCGTGGAGAAACGCCATTGACGATGTTCAAGGCAGTATTTGATAATGAGCCCATTCACCTTATGACATTTGAATCCAAAAGATACAGACTGTGTAACCGCACAAAAATGAAGCCCATTACGCATAATGAGATGGAAGTCTTCCTTGGAATGTGTAGGTACATGTCCGTGGTTCACGTGCCACACAGGCGTTGGTATTGGTCACCAAGCACAAGACAAGACACCATTGCTAATGCAGTGACACTCAACCGGTGGGAAGAAATCCTGTCTGTTCTTCATTTGAGTGACCCGGCATTAGAGAAAAAAAGTACAGACCCTGGGTTTGACAGGCTGCAGAAGGTAAGGCCCACAGTAAACATGCTCAATCTCAGCTTCAGCAGCTTGGCAGAAGCAGAGAAGTGTCAGGCTGTTGACGAGCTGATTATAACTTTCAAAGGCGGGCACTTTTTGAAAGTGTACATGGCTAAGAAACCGACCAAATGGGGCTACAAGGTTTGGGTTAGAGCCGGACAAACCGGATATGTTCACAAACGAGAACTTCATGGTGACAACCTGAAGAGTGACCCAACTGATGCTCCTCCAGCAATAGGAGAATCTGGTCTCATTGTCATCCGTGTTACTACCGATGTTCCAGTTGGCACGTATCTTTTTTTCAACAATTTTTTTGTGTCGCCTCCACTTTTGGCTTACTTGAAACAGAGAGGACTGCATTCCACGTGCACAATGCGCAAGGACCGCGCTGCGCAGTGCCCTCTGCAATCGGAGAAGGACCTGAAGGCCCAAGGCAGAGGTTCATATGACTACCGGGTGGACAGGGAGAATGGCATCATTGTGTGCGAGTGGTATGACAACAGACTTGTCATCATGGGGTCAAATGTGCACGGAGTGGAGCCACTTGTGAAAGTCAAGCGCTTTGACAGGAAAAGAAAAGAGCACATCGAGGTGGACTGCCCTGCACTGATTAGGAGCTATAACCAGAACATGGGTGGCGTCGATAAATGTGATATGTTGCTCTCGTTCTACCGAATGCACTTCAAGACAAAAAAATGGTACAAACGTGTCATATTTCACCTGACTGATGTAGCTGTGGTAAATGCATGGCTTCTTTACCGCCGCATCATACCAGATTGCAACATTCAACTAGGGATGTTCAAGCTCACTCTGGCGAGGGGACTCATTCAAGCAGAAGCTGCATCAGTTCTAGAAAGTGACCCAGTGGTTGAGGATCTGCAAGCTCCTGCGCGCTCAACACAGAACAGAAGCTTTCCAGTCAAAGCAAGCTCTGTGTCACAAGACGTGCGATATGACCGAGTCTCTTACTTTCCTTGGTAGAACACTTGTGCTGCCCAAAGATGCAAAATGGACGAGAGCAAGCGGAAGACCACCAATATTTGCGGGAAATGCAAGGTGTACATGTGCACAGAGAGCAAAAGTGTCTGTCTTTTCAACTTCCATCACAGAACCTGATGTACAAATATTTCAACCGTAGTTATCACGCAAGAAAGCTATATTTCAAAGCAATAAATATCATTCAAATTACTAGTTACCTATGGATGTCCATGTGCATGCTGTCCACTGGAGTGGACAATCTATACCCAGCAAACGAAGCACCAAAACTGGATGAATTTTTTTCTTTCGATTAAAAGCCATCGTAAAGCTTTAAAAAGCATGCAGAACTGTGGTATTTGCATGAGAATCCGCCGTGAATGCAACAAAGGGTTAAGCATGTAATGCAACATAGCAGTATGGATATTAGTGGGTGCACAAGCAAAAGGCTCATTATGACGCTCGCAGTTACTGAGGTCAGAAAAGTGTGCCGGACGAAACAATACGCCCTACACAGCAGACAATGTCCCTAAAAACCGTAAGGCAGCACTGTTGCAAATTTTCCAGGCAGTGAGTCAGTCGATTTGACCGCACCAGGATGGATGGGTGTAGCCTATTTGAAACCGTTAAGAATAAATGCTCAGGCTAACATAACATAACCTGATCTAACCCGACGCAGAATACAATCAATCTGCCTCCGTGCTGGATGATGGGGAGATTTTGAAACAGGTTATTTTTAATGGAGGATTCTTAACTGGTTTATTCTTCCCAATTTATTTTTAACAGTGTATTTTTGAAGCGGTTTATTCTTCAATTATTTGTTTTTAAGCAGTTTATTCTTAATGGTGGATTTTGGGTACCTCCCGGATGGATGTCGTCGAACCTATTCCCATAATTTCAGGTAGTAATTAGTATATTTTCGTTTTTGTTGATCACTTTACGAAATATGTAGAGGCCATTCCAATGCCTGACCAGAGGGCCACTACAGCAAGGCTATATATGAAACAGATTGTCTTGCGACACAGTGCACAGAAAGAATTGCTGACAGAACAGGGATCCAACTTCACATCCCAAATGATGGATGCATATCAACTCATTGGGTTCAAGAAGTTACAGACCACAGTGTACCATACGCTATGCAATGGTGCCATCATCGAGAGGCTCAGAGTATGGGAAAAGTATTGTTGCACTTCTTGTCAAGTGATCAAAGAGATTGGAACCTATGGATTCGCAATCCAGTGCTCCTCACTGTAATGTGCGACATGCCTTCCGTAAATTATGGAACTGTTGAAAACTATTCCGTGGAGCTAATGCAGCGGCTGTCTATCGCTCATAAGGCCGCAAAGGTCATCGACAGAAAGCCTGAAACAAAAATACAACTGCAACTGCAAAGAGGCAACGTATAATGTGGAAGAAAAAGTGTGTCGAACCTGTGGTCATGGCTTCCGGCACTGCCCGAGACATCATAGAAAGACCATCTTACATGACTGTGTGGGTTAAGAGTTGTGGGGAAAAAGAGGACGAAGAAGTTGGGAGGTTGGAGGACGACAAGGAAGTTAGAGACAGGTGGTAAAAAGGGAGGACGACGAAGGGTTTTGTACGCAGTGTGGACGTGGAAGCACACGGTAACGGACCTCGAGACGGTGGACATGGAAGTGCGCAGGAACAGACTGTAACATGTGAGTCATTAAAGCAGCGGTTGTTAAGTATATCTTGTAGTTGCATTTGTGCCTCGCTTTCCACAGGAGTCGAATGAACGGGCTTTGCCCCCGAGAGTGGGAACAGGCTCCCACAGAGTATACGACACAGTGACAAAAAGATAATTCACAGAATCATCTTGAAGGGGCAGCAGAGATGCCACCGTATATTGTAGGCAAAGACATGAGCCCACTCGTACATACTAAGAACGAGGGCCAGCGCCCTTTGCCATTACCCAGGTCACGGTAGATATAGTGGCACTACAGATTTAGTGTTGACCAAAGCGCAGACTTGTACGTAACGTGTTACAAGTAATTCTGTTAATCTAGTTAACTAGTAATCAACTGAATGGAAGCTGTGGCTACCGCAGTGTTCTTGGAATGCAGTGTCGCACCCACAGGTGTGTTTTTTAGTTGGGCATATGTGACTGGGCCAGACTGTGACATGGTGTGGAGGAGGCTATATACAAACCCTGGATGACTTCAAGGAGTGAGAAAGAGAGTGAGACAGGAGTTGTCAAGAGTCGGAAGCAGCAAGGAGCCGTCGATACGTGATCGAGATGCGGGAGCCCGGGGGGACAACGGAGGCGCCTCGATGCCTGGAGTCCCCATGCGACCTCAGGGTTTGTCCCCGAAGTCTCCTTCCATCAGTACTGAGGTCCGGGCAACTGAAGCTACAACCGAGTGAGACCAGCTGGCGGCGACTGACTGGCACGAGACGTGTACCCGACAACAAGGTGAGCGACGCAATGTACCAACGAGGGCGGCAGCCAAGCTCCTGGGACCGAGCCTCCAAGTGGGACAGAAGGCCTGCTGTCAAGTTGGCGTCTTTGCTACTGTTGTTGTCCAGGCCATGGACCAATAATGCAGACCAGAGCAGATGAAGACCGACAGAAGCAGCAATCCAAAGTCGGAGCCTGCAGTGCCGGCCGCATAGGCTACTGCCGAAGTCGTCTTCAGAGTTCGTCTGCCATGCCATCGTCCGTGGCCAGATGAAGCGGTTTTGTCAGGGTGCGCAAAGTCAGGGTCAGTCACATTTGCCGCCATGTTGTCTCCCACATTTGTATATATCGCACAGCTGGTGTTATCGATCACCAAAAGTGGTAACGTAGTGTTTAGTTGTGTTCATATTAAATCGTGTTTGTGCTTGTTAAACGTCTGTCATGTCATTCGTTCTCGCCTCTGTGGATGCCCGCGTGAGTGCATCCCCTTTCTTCGTTAACTGTGTGCTCCGTCCTCTTCGGAAGCAAGGGACATCACATCCTATAGCCCTTTGTGCCGCACTCAGCTGGGTAGCGTTGGAGCAGGTCATAGCTTCCCAGTGAGTCATTGGGAAATCTCCGGTGACATACCATGTGTTATTGTGTGTATGGCGACGCTGTCCTGCTTCTTATTCTCAACTTCTGAGCCCTCAACGCCATGGTCAACCTGGGCTATTGAAGCACAACAAAGGCGTTGTTCGGAAGTGAATTTGTTATATCTGTTTGTCGCACGTTTGACACAAATTGTAGATATATCCCTGCATAAAGTGTGCATAGGTGTGCAATGTCGAACAGTCCGGAAGCACAACCATGCCATCGAGAGGACGTACGTGTTCTGTGGGTATAAGTCGTAATGTGGGTATAAGTCGTGCGTCGTGAAAGCCTCACTTTTTCCACCGCCAAAGAACGCTGTCCTACGAGAGATATGGGCACGTAATATAAAACGGGCCGACAAAGAACTAACGAGTGAGTGCTTGGTGGTGTGAGCGCCACTTGGAAGAACGCTTCATTGAAAAGACATTTTGGCATGTAATCGGAGGTGAGGTTGTTGAAATACCACGAGATTGTCCACAACTGAAAGAAGGTGCCATCCCCACGGTGTTCAGAGGTGTGATTGCTGCGCTGATTGCGCATTTTTGCACTCACGCGAGGCCCTGCTACATACTGCTACAAAAAGCCAAAATGTTGAAGTTCCTGCGCCACTGTGCGCCCATTCCGATCCCTCCCCCCCATTTTGAACAACAACAGTACGAAAACAGAAGTCTTTGCTTGCACTAGCTTATACGTCCGGCTAACCCAACTGGCTTTGTCGACTATCGAGTCAGTTCAAGCCATGCTAAGCCGTCAATAGAATCCAATCCTAGTCGAGCACTCCGCCGTGCGGCGGTCACATGGTTCTGGTTGTGCTTCTGGTGATACGATCTGCGAGTGCACTCAAACACGTACTGTGGTACCTACATGGCTTTGGTATTGTCGAAAGTGGGCAACTGGAAGCAAATACAGAGCATCTGGTAGGCAGTGGGGGCAAAGAGGTGCATCTGATGTTGAATTCATGTAAGACTTGCAGCATCCATTTATGCTAAAATGAGCAATGGCAATGCCTATACCGCTAGATGAGGTGGGGTGTGACCACACTGACCACCTTCCTGAGCATGTCACACATAAATCTGAAATGTAGTGCAGGAACCAAAGGTGCACAGGGAAGGCCACTGATCACTGCATAAAATGCAGTCTTTCACTGCCTCCAAAACCACAACAGCTTTCTGGACGTTCACAAGCACTGAAGCAAGTGGTATTCATTTGGGTACCAGTTAGCCTTTTCAAGCAGAATGACATCTCAAGTTCCATGTTTGTTTTTCTCCTTCAGTTTCCCCCTTTCTGTGAGAATAAAACTATTTTATTTTAAATCTCTGTGTAGTGTCTTGTCAGGGCTGAGGAAGTGAAGAGGATTTTTCAAGGTTGCATGACGCCCACCTACAATGTGGGTGCACATTGATGCACACGCAAGTCGTTCTCTGGTACAATGGGCACTGGAGCCAAATAAAAAGTATTCGCAGACAGGAATTCTTGAGGTTGACCTCGTGAATGCGGCTTGCAGGCAGATATCCATTGATAGCCATGATTTTTGTCAGTACAAGAGTTTTATGTTCCGTGCTACTGATGCAGGATATGTTGCTACTATTCACATATTTCGAGGGTTCCCTTCGGAAGTACCATATTATTTCGAAAGAAGGGGATCTGCTTGATCGAGCAACTCTCTCCAGGGGTGGTCCCCTCACATTAAAAGGCAAAATATCTGCTGCCCTCAGCAAACTTGTTTGACATCTGGACTAATGACTACGGCTACAAAGGTTTCATTACAATTGCCTAGCCATATGTTTGTGACAAATATTCTCGAGTTCTTATTCAGTTTCTTCTTCAGTTCAGCTGAACACATGCACTGCGTACTGTACAATCTTGCAACAGACCTGCTGGTACAGCCTGTTGTACAGATTTGTTTCACAAATGCTCCATAGATGGTACCATTAGACAAAGATGATGTTCAAAATAGCGTCCGGCAAGGCAGGATGTTGCAACGTTGGCAGACTGGTAAGAATCTTAATTTTGTATTTTCTGGCAGCCTCTTAAACATAGTGAGGCATTCTACTGAGTGTTCAGGCATTAGCCTGGTAGCAAATTCGTTCACATTAGCAAAGTGCATAGACTGTTGCAAGTGAAGTGTTAAGGGCCAAAAAAGGTCGCATCTGCATCCACTCACTGCGGAAAAAGCACTCTTCATTTACAACAATTATTCTGTTATTAAAGAATAGGTTTATCCCGAAGATAATACAGGGTGTGCGTAGAAAAACCTAACCCGCATTTTCACACGTAACTCGTTCTCTACTTACCTGAGGAACTTCCGGTAGCGCACGAAGGCTTATTTATGCGTGCGAAAGCTACAAAAAAATCCTGAAAGCCATACTCAGCGTAAAAAATAAACAGCACGCAAAAACATCAGCTTCCATGGATTAGAATAAGCCAGTATGGCAGTCTGATGAGTGTTAGTTAGTTAGTTAGTTCCTGGTCCTAAACCCTTTTGAGTCAGGGCGGGCACTTCTTAGCGCCTCAGGTGTTGTGACGCCTACCGCTAGGGGCGCTAAGAGTCCCGAAACCGAAACTGAGTTCCACAGTGAAGCTTGTTCCTGCTGTGAGAAATTCATAACCACGGAAGTCTGTCAGATTGACACCTGACGAAATTTAATTCTGTTTCGTTGAAAGAATTTCCGTCTATGAAGTGATAATTATGGCACATCGTCTTCTGATGTTTGGGGTTGTTTCGAAAGCAGACGACTGTTTGTCGTCTGTTTGGTTCTCCGAGTTAGCATTGGAAGATCGCCTCCGGACAGTCTTATTCACTTTCATATTATCTTTGTTTTCGTATTCTTTCACATGACTATCTCTTATTCATATATTATCTCCTTACATATGTCTTATTCATATATTACATGCATTCGTTAGTTTTACTTTTGCTGTGTTTCGTGCTTTTCATGTGACTTTTTCCGGTATGCGTCAACTGACAGTTCAGGAGCACACGCAGGTCGTTCTCTGGTACAATGAACTTTGAAGCCTTAAACAGTGTGCCAAAGGTTGTGGGAAAGGTTCCACTGCCGTCCCCCATGTAACAGGACTATTCTTCACTGGGTGTTGCGCTTTGCAGGAAAAGGAACTGTGCATAGCAAAAAGCATGACTACTCAAACGTGGTTGCTACACACGAACTAGAGTGCTATCGTAGAAGCGTTTGAGGTCGCTCCTCACATGTCTGTGAGAAGAGCCGCGAGGCTTGTCAGCGTTTCAACGTCAACAGAACGGAAGGCACTGAAGTCTTATGCCTTCTGTCCATACAAGATGCAGCTAGTCCACGCAATGAACGAGGATGACTACGCACGAAGAGGGCAGTTCTGCATCGATGAGCTGTCCAGAATCGAGGCCAATCCACTTCACCTTCAGTTTTTACTGTTTAGGGATGAGGCCACGTTTCACATAAATGGTCACGTGAACAGACACAACTGCCGGTACTGGTCACGAAAAAATCCCAACTGGTTTTTGGAACAGCCAGTGCAGTCCCCGAAGACGACAGTCTGGTGCGGTCTGTGGCGGGAGGGCATCGCTGGGCCATCTTTCTTTGATGGTACCGTGACGGGGGAGAATTACCTCACGATGCTGCAGAGGGAATTCCTGCCCGATTTAGCAACCCTTCACATGCAGGAGGAGGTTTGCATATTCATACAGGACGGCACACATCCCCACTTCGCGACAGAGGTCAGGGACTGGCTGACGGAGACGTTCCCAGGATGGTGGATGGGGCGAGGCTTCCCAACAATGCCTAGGCCTGCCAGGTCGCGAGACCTCACCCCCTGCGATTTCTTTTTGTGGAGGTACATAATATCAAAAGTGCACAGCACCACATATGTCAATCCTACGTCAGCTTAAGGCCAGGATAGAGGACGTTATCCAGTCACTTGATATTGAAATTGTGTCAAGGGTATTCGTAGAAAACCGTAAACCCCTCCAGAAATGCATCGAAACAAGAGGCCATTCACATTGAGTGCTGGGCAGGATGTGACTGACCACCCACAGGTGTTGCAAAAACAACGGCCCTTTTCAGGGCCACCCAAAAGATATGCAGAGGCTGTGTTGCAAAAAAAAGAAAACCCATCAATATTTGACGAATATCACCACACACTCAGTTCTTAAAAATGCACAGAGAGCACAAGAGAACACTCAGTCATAGCATTTCTTGACGCCTTTCCTGTCACTAACATTTCCAGAGTTATTTGAATTTCACTTTGAGGGGTCGATGTTTAAACAAACCCAGCTGATTTCTTTGGAGAGTAACGCCAAAGTCGACATTCCATCTTTTACATGAAATTAAATTTCGTCAGGTGTCCACCTGACAGACTTCCATCCTCACAGCAGGAACGAGCTTCGCTGTGGAACTCTGTTTCGGTTGTGGGACCGATAGCGTCAATAGTGCCCCTACCAGTAGGTGTCACACAACGCTCCTCAGACAACCATGCTGCCCTATTCAAATACATGGAAGCTGACGTTTTCGCAGGCATAAATACGCCATCGTGCGCCACCGGAAATTCCTTGGGTAAGTAGACAACAAGTTAAATGTGAAAATGTGGGTTAGGTTTATCTGCATACACACTATACATTTGTGTGATGTAATGGGATTTTGCAAGGTGTATGGTGGGTTGAGCATTTGAAAATTCTGCAATGTGGTTTATGGGTGTATATTGTGTGTAATGCATGCTGTCTATACTTTCATGCCTGAAACTTTTTTTTTCCCCTCTGATGTGGTAAGGGTACCAGTGAGCTATGTGTGGATACGAGCCCATTTGCTCTCTGGCGTTCATGATTGCCTGATTTCAATACCAGTGAATCTTCCATTCGAGGACAACTCTAGCCACAAAAGCAAGAGGTTCCTGCTGGACATGTGGCACATAGCAGCATGAAACATGGCTGGCATAGTTCACTCACATGAGCATAGCTTACATTTTTCTAAAGTGTGTGTTTGTGTGTGATTACCCCTATTGTGCACACTATTGCACAAACTTCTGAGAACATTGCCAGCAGTGCCCAGCAAGGGGGACCAAAAAGACAAGGTAACAGAAGCTATAGACTTGCTCTTAGTAAGCCTCATACCCCAGTTACAGTAGCTCTCTTAACCATGGTTGAGTCGACAACGGTTAAGCTCAACCGTGGTCGAGAGTATTACACCGCAGTGCCAACCATGGTTGACACGTCAACTGTGCTCAGCTTTCATCTGATCTCCTGACCGTCAGTTGAGCGAGCCGACTGAACTGACAAACAAGCTGTCCTCCTGCAACGCTGCGTCGTCAGCCGACTTTGCGATTGAGCAAACCATAGAGCAAACAAAAAGGAAGCGTTTTGTCCGGTTTGATGCCATGACCAGACATCTGCTAAACCTGTGGGGGGACAACCTCAGAGCTTTGAGAAGCCAAAAAAAGAAACGTGCCGATCTACAACTGCATCACGTCAGCCCTAATGGAGGGTTGTCACGATGGAACTTTCATAGGTAAACAAGTGCGCATGAAAATAGAAAGTCTGACCAAAGAATAGAGGTAGGGAATGCCTTTCACAGCACTTCTTTACTTTTTTTCCCTCGCTTTAGCATGCTGTGGAGCTTTCGTGCTTCGACTGACCACCCATTACACTTTTGTATGTCCGATAAGTAGGTACTGAATTACAAAGCACATCTTGTAATTAAACGGCACTAACGAGGGTTGGAACTGGTTCGCCAGCAATCACCTGGCCATATTTCCGCCAAATATGTATTTTTGGGAACACTTCCCATCAATGCCCAATCGCTGGTGGAGGAGTATTCTTGTAAAGCGTCTGGATGTTTTGCTGCTCTGTAGCATTTCATGCTATTTGTTACGACTGGTGAGATGTGAAAACCTGTATTTCCAGCTGCCTGAACTACAGCTACACTACTTTGTTTACACACATCTACGCAACAGCTACTTGTCAGTAAAGTCATGAACCACAAGCTGAACCACTGTGCATGGGTGACAACCTGATATGCTCTGTGGAATTGGGCATCTGACTGCTCTACTTCAAGGTGATGAGGGGAGACGAAAATGGGAGAGTTTATTCCGTAACAACATAATATGCATTGCATGGTGCACTTTTTTGCTATCAGTACACATGGATTAAGAAAAGTATGTGTTTGAATCGAAACACACTATGTAACAATAGCCGCACCCATGTGTGAAAATGCTTTTTTAAAAATTTAGGAGGATTCTCTTGAAAGGTAATGTTTGTGTTCAAAGGTAAGTTAACCGTTACAAGATGCAAGATAAGAAGACACGAATGCCCAGGTTGCTTTTTATTTAACTATTTTTCGCGGTTATGAATGACAGGAAAGACAATCATAATTACGAAAGTACCTGTGCACTGCTGACAATGCCCAATGCCGAAACAGCTGTCCACTGCTAGTATGGCAGCATTTGAGTTATAAACCAATTTTTGTACAGTCTGCTAGCCAGGAATTCGGATGTGACTTGACATCCGCGAGCCAACGCCAAGACCTGACTTCACTCAAGACGATCTACGTCTTTCATGAACCTTCCCGCTCGCATACTTCATCAAGTTGCAGCCTGCTAACTTTAACTGTATCTGGAAGTGAGACTTCCATACAATTTTGCACATGAAGTTTGCTTTGCAGTATGAGAAGATGACATTTCTTAGCATCAGGACCCCCATGGTATGCGTTACACCAGTCATCTGGCACATGATATACAAGGCCATGATATACCAGTCATCTGGCACAAACACTTCTGCAAAGACTCTGTAAACGAATTCATGACGCATCAGCTTATGTAAAGCGATGACAAGGGAAGATTCTCAATGTCATGCGGCTTCCTGAAGCTGACGTACTGCAGCGCTATCTAAGTCTGGTTCAAAGTAGCACAAGAGCTGACTTGATGGCCCAATACGGCCGAAACAGCTGCCCAATGTTAGCATGGTGATGTTTCAGTTACAAGCTAGCTGTCTGTTAATGTGCATCATCATCATCATTTTTAGTATTATGACAATAAGATACGAAGGCAGAAAAATAGGCATTGTCCAGTTGCCGGTGGTGAGTAAATTAAAGAATGATATTAAACGGTAGGAGCAACTTATTTATTTACACATGGTAACGAGACTTTCATGCACGAGACTGAACTTCTGCAGGTTACAAAAATATGAACATAGTACAGGAACATATATACAGTTGACGGGAAAGCTTTGGCATGAGAGAGTAACAGGGTGATGGAAAGGATGCAAATACAGGTAAAAATGAAAATAAAATAAATACAAACGCAACCAAATACAAATACAAATGCAAAGGGTTATCAGAAGCGCAACATAACGCGAGTCAAAGGGATTACACAGGAAACGAGAATGCGTGTAGGTGACGTTCCAGAAATTAAGGATAAATAGGGGGTTATGGTGACGGAATGAGGACACAAGTACAGAGTACAAAGGTGGCCAGTAGAGCGTGAGAAGGTGAAGACAGAGGTGGTCTCAGGAGAGAGTCAAACGAAGAGAATATGGAAAGAAAAATGGAGAGTTGTTTTACAGTTTGTGTGTGTGTGTGTATGTTTATCATCATCTTATTTTATGCAAGAAATGATATTTATGGGATAAATAGTTGTAGTGGGCCTGCGTGGATGTTCAAATCGTGAGGCTTCAGAGACTGGAATTTTGCGATTAAAAAGGATTTGCGATTTTTGCACTTCATGTCACTGTTATAACCCGATTCAAGGATAATGATTTTGAGGTCTGTACCCAAAGCGTGTCCAGGAAGGTTAAAATGTGTAGAAACGGGTGTAAGATGGTTATTCACAATATCAGATTTATGGCCGTAAAACCTTTCCTTCATGGTGTTCGAGGTTTCTCCGATATATTGAATACAGCATTTAGTGCACATAATAGGGTAACATACGTTAAAAGAGTTGCAGTGCAATCCCTGTCGGATTTCGAAAGTAAAAGAATTTGAGGTGCTCGAGATAAATGTACATGGGCTAATGAAATGACATGTTTGGCAGCGTTTGTTACCACAAGGGGAACACCCAGGATTTGGTCGGGATAGACGGGATGAAACTAGTAAGTTACGAATGTTACGTGATCGGCGGAATGTGATATTGGGGGGAGCAGGAAAGGTTATTTTAAGTCTTTCGGCGCTGTGAACTATGTTGAGATGGCGGGTGAAGATGGATCCTGCGCCACTCAGTGCTTTGTCATAGGCGGTAACGAAGGATAAGGGATTTTGTTGCTGCCGCGGTTCTTGTGAAAGTAATTTATCTCGATCTAGAGTTTTGCACGTGGAGAGAGCATTGTTTATAAGGTTGGAAGGGTAATTTCGTTTTCTAAAATCGTTCGACATTTCTTCAGCACATGCCTAAAAATCTTCTGAGTTAGAGCATATCCGTTTTAAATGTGTGAATTGACCAAAGGGGATGTTCCTTTTCTGAGTATTAGGATGGTAGCTGTCAAAATGAAGGTATTGGCGTTTGTCAATGGGTTTGTTGTATAGGCTCGTGTCCAGCTTACCAGACTGTATAGAGACAGTCACGTCTAGAAAATTCACTGATGCTTGAGAAAAGTTACAAGTGAACTTGATGGCCTGATGTAGGTAGAGTATCACCCCTGGTGATAAAGCTCCCCATTCATCATCTCCTAATAAAGTTGTTGTTGTTATTATTATTAGAGGTGAGTGCGGGTAAGCAAAATTGGACCCGCGCGTGTGTGACCGGCATCCGCACCCGCAAGAATTTAATCTGGGCGACCCGCACCCGCAGTGCTGTCTGTATACCCGCATTGGGACCCACTGGGGGAAGTGAGTGGTATACACGCGCTCGACCGCCAGCTCGAACCCCAGTTTTCGTCTTCACCTTCTGGGTGATGAAGATAACGATGCTGGCACGATACACCAGCCTTACCCCAAATCAGTGGATGCGTTCCTTCTGTTTGTTATTGAACGTCCACTCGTCCACTTTACTGCTGTTCCTATTTTAAAGCAATGGAAATTCTGAGCGTTGGCTACGTGTTCACGGACTGCTTCAATCGTATGCCAATAAAACTGCAATTCAACAAAGAGCCTGATTGGATTTAACTGTGATGTTCTCATTCATGTTCTGTGGCGTCTCCATTCATGTTCTGTGGCGTCTCTCTCAGTGAGTCCTTCGTGCTCTCAAGTCACCTTTTGTTTCTCGCATCAAATATTTACCACCTTCGAGAACACCAGCTGAACTTACAAAAGAGCCATATCTCTAGCAAGCTCATTGAGCATCTTCGCCAATGCAACAAATGTGAGCCTATTTTCAACAAAACCGTGGTTTTGTCCAAGGAAAGGGATCAATGGAAAAGACTTTTGAGAGAGATGGAGATATCGCAACACAGGAACTGTGTAAATAGGCCATTCTTTCTCCCTCTCCTTCCCCTCCAGGAGTTGTTAGGTATTTAGGAGGCTTCTTGTTATTACACCATTTACTGTTTCGAGAAATTTTCCTGTTTGTCTGGGTGTCCCGCTATTACTCCAGAGGACTAGCTCATCATGTTAGATTCGCCAGGAGTGTGAAGTTTCAGATGTCTGTTGAGCCACTGTCAGAGGGGAAAGTCTCCACTTATAATTTGGTTCTTATTGTGTGCCAGAAGAGATTCTGGAAGAAAAGGATGACAACCAGGTCAATGTGCAAGTGATGCAAAATTAAGAAAGAGAACTAACTAAGAAATGGGAACACCTGTAATATGACATGTTGAGGTAGCACCTTGCAACAGCTGGCAATGAGCAGCTAGGAACAGGAACAGCTAGTAGTAGTAATGTTGACATGTGCAACTCTGTCAGAGCAAGTGACACCTTTTCTTGTGCTTACCAAGTTAAGTGTCACAAGAGGACTTGCTAGGGTACAAGAGAAGGGTTGGTGGTCACTACCCATGGTTGTCACGCCTCGTTATGAAATGTATTTATTCTATCTATTTCTGCATTCTATGTATGTGTGTTTTTATGTGACCAGCATGCTCCGTGAAAGGGTTTCTGTCGCAGGTCAAGTGTTAAGGGCAAAAAGGTCATGTCGGCATCCACCCACTGTGAACAAAGCAGTTATTCTGTTAATAAAGAATAGGTTTTATTCTTGAGATGATACATTTTTGTTACTTATGAGGTTTTGTGTAGTGTATGGTGGTCTATTGGTGCTTTAAGGCACAAGTGGTGTAGTGTATGGTATGAGCATAACACTGTCATTAATGTTGAAAGGATATGCACGGTTCCATGTTAAGAGTTCCGCGAATGACTCGATTTGACATCAAGCAAAAGCTCACACTTTTGCCTGCAGAGGGGAGGGAGCCGTGAACAGAGGATGCCTGCAAGGTCTAACCCCACCTGTGCAACCGCTCTGGAACGCGCAATTATAAATTGGCTGTGGAAGATGGGTCTAGACAAATGTAATTCCAAGGTTCATGCAAAATTGGCAGCATGTGTACTGCCTTCATTACTGCGAGGTTATGTTTGAGTACTGGCCAAGTTGCAGTGAGCGGATGTCTCACTCATTACTACCACGAAAATGAAGCCCAACACCTTTGAGTGCAACAGACACACAGAGTGGCCATGACTGGTGACTATGTTCACCGTGTCCCAAACAAAAGGGGTTTTACAGGACAACATGCTTGCACATATCGAAGACCTCTTATAGACAGCGGACGTGTGAAACAGTGCTGACTCAGAAGGATTCATGGACTGGGAACTGGACAAAGATGATGGAGAGAGGGTAAAAAAAAAATTGATTTGTTTTCCAAGGAGACCCACAGAATTGCGTACTAATGTACACAGGAAGAAACGTGCCTTATGATGTTCTTGATGAGCCCCTGCCCACAAGATACCTCATACTAGTGTTGCACATGGAATTTCAGAAGCAAATGCTCATGTCATTCAGGGCCACATATGGCACCAACGGCTACAAATTTTATCTCATAACTCTGCTTGTGCTCGACTTGGGTGGTGACTGTGTTCCTGTTGCCTTAGTAACATGGAGACAAAGACTGTTCTTTACCATTTCCTCAAATCAGTCAATCAAGATGTCGGCGAAACAGCTCCCAGCCTTTTCATGACCGACTATGCAAAGCAGTCCTACCAAGCATGATGCTAAACGTTCCAGCCAAGGGCCGGCCAAGAACTACTATACAAATGGCACGTTCACGGGGCCTGGTCAAACAAGTTGCACTGCACTAAGAAGGATGAGGGAAAGAGGAAAGAAATCGAAAGCGCCATGGAGCTTCCCCTGAAACATGAGACGAAAAATGTTTTTGTGAGCAGATTATGAACTTAAATGGTTCAAATCGATGAATCCACCCATTTGCTCCTCCAGTACTTCATATCGCAATACTGTACACCAATCGTGCCGAAGAATGGGAGAGTTGTTTCAGGATGAAATGTGATATCTCAACAAACAGAAAGCTGGAGTCATTTCACAAGGAGTTGAAGTACTTGTTCCTCAACAGGAAGGTTAACAAGAGCATGCATTAATTAATTCACCCGCTGCTCACTTACTCGAACTGAAAACAATTCGACCCGTTAATAGCATCCTGCAAGGGCAAAACAACAAAGGCGATGACTACAATCTACTATGTGCACATGAGGGGTAAAGACATAGCCGCTCGTGACATAACACGATCTGGGAGTGAGAAGCGGCATGTTCGCAGTACAAAAGAGTATGAAATACTTGGAAGGAACAACTGCAATGCACCCTGCCAGCTCCGATGTAGTGAGTGTAATATCTGCATTCACACTTACATTTGTTCATGCCCTTGTACACTAATGTGCAAGCATATAAACACAGTCCACCTGCATTTTGGCTACAAAGAACCGCATGCTCTTGAAACCACAAAATCCACTGTTTTCTGCTGAAACAGACTATCCTTTATTTCCCAACTCAAGGTCACCTGAACCACATGACAGCCCCGACAAACAATCTGGTGAGCATCCGCCATAGCTCATGGGACCGCGGTCAACCGAGGCATTAAAGTCTCTGGGCAAACTTGCCCTCAAGTTCTCAACGTAGTGAGAGTTCTTCCTTTAATGACTGCTCCATCGCCCAATTCTACCGAAGACGTACTTGCAGCAGCTAATGAAGGAATCAAAACGGTGTTGACTCTCAAGTGAGTCTTGGCCCCAGCACCTATGCCGATGCATCTGCATCATGACTATGCCAGCAAGTAAAAAGCAAAGAGACGCAGAAAAGCTTCAGGTCGACCAGGACGAAGGGAAGTAACAATCGCCATTGTGGAGCACAGAGAACCTGAAGCATATCCACGCAAGGATGAAGTTGGCGAAACAGACGTAGAGGTGGAAGATGCGGATGAGGATTTACAACTCGTTTTCCACTTCACTGGTATGGTCATAAAGGAGAAGATACTGTGTGGGCAGAAGGCAGATGAACAAGATGTTGAGAGTGTCCCGGAAAGAGTTCCCGATGAGGTAATAATCGACACCAACGATTCTCGCATACAGTGTTATTTCGCTCACGAAGTACGGCAGTGTGTCACGCAAGTGCTGAATGCCGAGCGCAACTATTGGGCCTGCAACACCTGGACCATGACCACGACAAAACTTTGAATGATCCAATGTGACTCCTGCGAAAGATGGTACCATTACAGATGCATACATGTGACACAGGCTCCCCAAGATGATTGGCACTGCAATGCCTGTTAGACTCACAAACTCTGTATACTTCCTTAGCAGGACACAGTGTGGCAAATAGGGTTCATATTACGTGCAGCGTGCCAGAAGAGATTCTGGGAGAAAATGGTGATGTCCCGGTTCATGTGCAAGTGATGCATAATGAACAAAGAGAACTAACTAAGAAATGGGAACACCTGTAACATGACACGTTGGGGCAGCACCATGAAACAGCTAGCAATGAGCAGCTAGGAACAGGAACAGGTAGTAGCAGTAATGTTGAAATGTCCAACTCTGTCAGAGCAAAGTGACACAATCTCTTGTGCTTACCAAGTCCAGTGTCACAAGGTGACATGCTAGGCTACAAAGAAAGGGTTTAAGGTCAGTACCCATGGTTGTCATGCCTCGTTATGAAATTTATTTCTATTCTATCTATTTCTGCATTCTATGTATGTGTGTTTCTATGTAACCAGCATGCTCAGTGAAAGGGTTTCCATTGCAGGACAAGTGTTAAGGGCAAAAACGTCATGTCTGCATCCACCCACTGTGAACAAAGCAGCTTTCACAACAGTTATTCTGTTAAAGAAGAGGTTTTACTTTTGAGACAATACATTTGTGTTACCTATGATGTTTTGTGTAATGTATGGTATCAGCATAACATTGACATCACTGTTGCAAGGATACACATGGTTCCATTGAAGAGTTCTGCACATGGCTTGATAAGTTAACATTGAGCAAAAGCTCCCAGCTTTGTCTGTGGAGGGGGGCTCGGACCGAGGATGCCTCCAAGGTCTATTCTTACTTGTGCAACCGCTCTGGAACGTACACTTGTAAATTGGCTGTGGAAGATAGGTCTAGACAAATGAAATCCCAAGGTTCATACAAAATTGGCAGCATGTGTACTGCCTACATTACTACAAGGTTATGTATGAGTACTGGTTAAGTTGCAGCAAGTGGATGTCTCACTCATTACTACCACAAAAACGATGCCCAACACCTTTGAGTGCAACAGACCGACAGGGCGGCCATAATTGACGACTATGTTGATGGTGTCCCAAACGATAGGATTGTCCAGAACGTGCAAGGCAACATGCCTGCACATGTTGAAGACCTCTGAAAGACAGCAGACGTGCGAAACATCGCTGACTCAGAAGGATTCATGGACCGGGAACTGGACAAAGATTATGGAGACAGGGTAAAAAAAAATTGATTTGTTTTCCAAGGAGACCCACAGAATTGCGTACTAATGTACAAAGAAAGAAACGTGCCTTATGATGTTCCTGATGAGCCCCTGCCTACAAGAGACTTCATGGTAGTGTTGCAGATGGAATTTCAGAAGCGAAAGCTCATGACATTCGAGGCCACATATGGCACTAACAGCTACATATTTAATATCATAACTCTGCTTGTGCTCGACTTGGGTGGTGACCGTGTTTGGCAGCAAACGCAGTTACATCACCATCTGCACCGAACCAGTTCAGTTAGTTTGAGTAACTGAGCCCGATTTCTCCCTGAATTTGGCGTACTGGAAGTTTTTCCACCCGAGTTCGCATGAATTTAGAGCACATTTTATTTACCCAATTTTTACTCTGAGAGTTTAGAAAAAATATTTCCCGAAAACTTCAGGCTCTAGAAATACGACAGATTCAGAATGCAGTATTTCACGGTACAGTTGACGTTAATTACAAAAACATACAGCGAATGGGTGTTAGTTGAATTTGGATGTTTTTCCCAATTCGTCTTGCCAATGTAAAAGTGGTGGGAGTGTGGGAGAGCGCCTATGAAAATAATGCCCTCATTGAAATGTTGGATGTTTGTGTATTTCTATCAAGTATGTTGCCATTAATTTGCCAACAATTATCTGGGTTACACAAAAACCGCAAAGACTTCATATGGTGATTGCGATGCTTTTTAAATCGGTATCCGAAAAGTATTTCCTTTACAAATTCATGGTAAGGCGATCTACGTATCGTTACCGATTCCAATACCCTTTTTAGTGCCCCACCCTCTCTTCATCGACCATATTTCTTCCTCTTATTCATTATCACTCGGCCTAGCGCTTGACAATGAAGCCCACGTCCTCCATAATGTAACTAACAAACCAGTCACTCTCTCTCACTCATCCTCCTTTCACTCTTACATTTTTGCACACTCATACACACGTTCATACGTGTATGAATGTACGTGTGTATGAGTGTACAAATATGTAAGAGTGAAAGGAGGATGAGTGAGAGAGAGTGACTGGCTTGTCCCTTCAGATGACGCACCCTGGAAGTCGCTGAGAAGGCGTGTTAGCTTAGCTCAATTGGTAGAGCCCTGGACCGGTAATCCAGAAGATGTGGGTTCGAGTCCTACAGCTGGCTAACCTTTTCAGTGACTTTCATCTTTCATCGTTAATTTCTTAGGCAACTTGAGGCATTGTACGTGATTGTCCCTTCTAGGTTGTTCCAGCCTCAGAACATCAGTTCTCTCATGTTCAAGATTTCAATGTTGCAACTTCTTCCTACTTCCAAGAAAAGTATTGGGCAAAGTATCATGTTACTTGCCTTAGTTATTTCAACACATTTTATTCAAGTAAGGCGTATCGGTATCACTATACGATATTTCGGCAACGGGTACACCACTGAACCCAACACAGTAGAAATAGGTTGTGGACCCAAACTCAGTGGGTGACGAGCAGAGAAAGGTAACAGAACTGGAGCATTACACAAGAAATATAGCAGGAAACAATAACAGAAACGCTGTAAGGGTCGCCCCAGTGATTGGGAAGAGGGAGCGAGTTGTGGAAAACGCCACTAGGTGGCGGAGGAGAGCGGCCACGTGACGAGCGGGAGTGAGGGGAGAGAGGACAGGGAGAGCGAAGGAGAACAGAACAGCGGAGAGACGCGGACTTGCGTGTGGACGATTCTGACATGTGAAAGGAGAGAAGGGTCGCCTGAGAGTTTTTCTTGTAAATAACTGCTGAGCTGAGTAAAGGAAGTGTTACCCCAGACCTTGACAAGTGGGGGCTTGTCCACAAGAACGCCGGGACCACGATGTCGACAGATGACGAAAGCAGACACAACGAGGCCGCCAATCTGCAGGTGCCTGTCCACGTGATTCAAGGTATACTGGCACAAACGGATGGCTCAACGATGGCTCGGGAACGAGTGGCCACAGAGGTTCGCGGCATCATTATGCGGGCGCCTATGGATAGCGGAGCTGTGGACATCGCAACACAAGCGGAACAGACACACGTGGTAGGCGACACGACGTCTCCACTATGGCGACCAAGCGGTGCGTACACCGAAGTGCCGAAATTTGGAGGTTACGAAGACCGGCAAACCCCCGACAAGTTTCTACAGCGGTTGGAAGAGTTTTGCGAGATATCGGGCATCACGGAGAGCCAACGACTTCGACAAGTCATCCCAGCAGCTTTGGAAGGAAGCGCGAAATTGTGGTGGCGCTTCGCGGGACCATACACGGATTGGGCGACCTTTGTGGCAAACTTTCGTGCAGAGTTCACATCTGTGGACCACAAGTAGCGTTTGAAGGCCGAGCTGCAGCGCCGTACACAACACCCTCAAGAGAACCTATGGCACTTCATTCATGTAATTGCCGAATACTTCGACCGAATCGGTGAGGAAGTGTCTGACGAAGAGAAAGTCACCACTGCAAGGAGGCTCATGCATCCTCGGTTCCAAGACCTCGCTGAAAATATGCAATTCAAGAACCTGCGGGAGATGGCAAGTTCTGCAGGCGTCTTAATGGAAAAGGCTTGGAGGCAGCTGAGTTACGTCCCACCCCCGCCCACCACATTGCAAAGGATCTGGCCTTTGTGGAGCATCAGGCATCCCTACCCAGAGCACACGGGGAGCACAACATTGGTAGTGCAGGCATTGCTGCCAGCAGAAACCCCTTCACCGGATATAGGCCATCTCCCAGGGAGGCCTTCCAGAGGAAGTGATGCAAACCACCCTGCAACTACCTCAAGACACCTGGGTTTCCACAAGAGACAGAACGCCGGGACTAGCAGTGAACAACATTGGCAAGGACGACAGGAAGTGGTCTGTCACTGCTGTGGAGGAGTGGGGCACATTGCCAGGAACTGTGCTACTCGGCCATCCAGATCATCCCGCTGCTACAGGTGTAACCGGGCCGGTCATTTCCAGGCAAACTGTCCGGGAAAGTCACGTGTGTAGATGTTGCTCTGGCCAACACCTACGCCACAACGCTGCAGGTAGCAGCAACAGCCGGAAGGAGGGAGCCCTTGCTAGACATTTCTGTGGGGAACCGCATATTCCATGCATTGCTCGACACAGGGTCCAGCGTCAGCCTGTTTGGTGACGCCGCACTTACAGCGGCACACTCTACAGGTGCTGTTGCCCGAGAGGAGCGCCACTCCCTTCGTTTAGCTGCAGGATGGACTGGCACCACACAGTCAGTGAGATGTAGGATACGTTGGCCAGGGGGCAGCCGGAAGCAACGCTTCCTGCACATGCCCGGGTTGTGCAGGGATGTGGTCCTCGGCAGAGAGTTTCTGGTGGCTACAAACATCTCCGTCCACATGGGACAGGATGGCTGGACAGTGGGTACAGAACCCCAAGAACTCATCAAGTTTGTGCGTGCCCCAGTAAACCGATCCAGTCCTTCACCTCCAGTGGAAGATGTGTATGCATTAAATACCCTGTTCCAAGACCCTGTAGCGGACATTGTTGACATGAGCATGCTACAAAACCTTAACCCAGAGCCACTTAGGGATCAGGTCATTGAGGCTGACATGGGTAGAAATGATACAAGCTTCGATAGTCGCATACGGAATATGCTCGATACGTACAGAGATGTGTTCACAACAAAACCGGGTTGCACAGAACTTATGGAACACAAAATCGTGACCACGGATAATATCCCGACACGATGCAAGTTACGTCCCGTTAATGCAAAGAAAAAAGAAATATTGGACAAGTGCCTCCAGGACCTGCTAGATGAAGACTTAATTGAGCCAAGCACTAGCCCTTGGGCTAGTGCACCAGTCTTGGTGCCAAAGAAGTCTGGAGGGTACCGCCTAGCTGTGGGCTATAGGGCTCTAAATGCCAAATCAGAGGTCCCTGTTTATCCAATGCAGAGGACGGACTGGGTACTGGCACAGTTGGGAAGGGCACAGTGGTTTACGAGCCTGGATCTGTCTCAGGGATTTTTTCAGATCCCAGTAGCTGCACAGGATATTCACAAGACAGCCTTTCTATGCCCCCAAGGCACCTTTCAATTTAAACGCATGCCTTTTGGGCTGGCGAGCGCACCAGCCACACTCCAGAGGCTCATGGACAAGGTGCTTGATGGCATCAAACATCAGTCTTGCATGGCCTTCCTGGATGATGTGCTGGTGTACTCAGAAACATTAGAAGACCACATCGTGCACCTGCAGGAAGTGCTAGAGAGGATACGTGCTGCAGGGCTTACGGTAAACCCTGGAAAGGTTCAGCTCTGTAAACGTACCCTCCAGTTTCCAGGCCATATCATTTCTCCGGGCGAGTGCCGCCCAGATCCAGAGAAAGTGCAGGCAGTACATAGCTACCCGCCACCACGAAGTACAAAGGAGCTTCAGGCCTTCCTTGGGCTCATCGGGTATTACCGCAGCTTCGTCCAGAATTTCTCAACAACAGCCAAGCCCTTGACACACTTGCTCCGAAAGGACACTCTGTGGAGGTGGGGTCAGGCCCAGGAAGCTGCTTTCAATGCTCTCAAGCAACAGCTACTGGAGGATGCTGTCCTTGCCTTGCCAGACCTCAATCGCCCCTTCATCATCGAGACGGATGCCAGCGGAGAAGGGATTGCGGCCATCTTGCTGCAGGAGCATGAAGGCAAATTGCGCCTGGTCTCTTTCATCAGCCGAGGCCTGACTGATGCAGAGAAGAATTACATAGTGCAGGAGTGGGAGTGCCTCGCAGTGGTGTGGGCACTTGATAGGTTTCGCCCATATGTGGAGTTTACCCAGTTTGAGGTACACTGTGACCATGCATCTCTAACTTGGATGTTCAGGACTGAACAAACCTCCAGCCGGGTACGACGATGGGTCCTACGTTTACAGGGTTTTCGCTGCACCATCCGGCACCGGCGAGGCAAGGCAAACATTCCAGCAGATGCATTGAGTCGCTCCCCAGGATCACCTCACCGTCAGGCCTTGCAGTCGGTTGCCGAGGATCTGTTCCCATTGGACCTATCGGAGCCTGCAAGCTCAATGGACTTCGAGGAGGCCATTGCTGTGCAACAGATCGACATGTCAACCTTCACTGACCCAGAGTCTTTGGCAGCAGAACAACGAAGCGACCCCTTCGTGAAGGAAATCATCAACCACATCTGCGGCACAAGCCTTTCCTCCGATGGTAAGGATGCGAGGTTGGTTGACGATCTGGCAGCGCAAAGCGAGACTGATGATGCTGGTGTGCTCTGGTATATGAGTGATGAAAGCAGAGTGATGTGGGTGCCGCAACGTCTTCGGAACGACATCTTACGGATGGGACACGATCACCCACTGAGCGGTCACGCAGGATACTTTAAGACGTACAAGCGCATCAGGGAGCAGCACTTCTGGCTCGGCATGAGGGCAGATATTTCACGTTATGTGCGTGCATGCCAGATATGCCAGAGAATGAAGCCTCGTCGCCAGAAGCCGAAAGGACTGATGTCCAGTATCTGGGCAACCCAGCCCATGCATGAACTAAGTGTCGACATAGTTGGGCCTCTTCCCACCACACCACGTCATCACAGATACATCCTGGTCGTGCTTGACAAATTTATCAAATTTGTGGAGTTGTTCCCCTTGCGTTCCCAGACCTCGCAAGCTATTGAAGATAAACTCACGGAGGTATTCTGCCGACATGGCGTTCCATGCAGTATTTCCAGTGACAATGGGAAACCTTTCGTGAGCAAACTGTGGAAGCTAGTAATGCGCCGCTAGGGAATCACTGACCGGCACACAGTCCCATACTGCCCTGCTGGGCAAACAGTGGAAAGGCATAACGCAACGGTGAAACAGGGCATTATGGCATACTGCACTTCCCACAGAGATTGGGACAAACACCTCCCCGAGATAGCTTTTGCTATGCGCACATCGGAGAGCGTGGTCACAGGCTACACTCCAGTGTTTCTCTGCTATGGAAGGGAATTGCGCGCCCCTTGGATGCCGTTGAGGCTCCCACACAGGGACCAAGAATCGGCCCACCACGAGTATGCTGTGGAGATATTGCAGAACTTACAAGATGCCCTGGACTTTCGGAGGGCTCAAGAACGGCAGTACAATAAAGGCCGGCAGCCCTTTGAATTCGCTGTGGGAGACTTAGTCCTCAGAGACTGACATACCCTAAGCAATGCAAGCAAGGGCATCTCGGGCAAATTGGCCCCCCCAAGAAGAGGACCATTCATGATTGCTGCCAAGATGGGACCTAATGTCTATAAACTCAGGGACGTCCATTCGCGCCGACCATGTGGAATAACAAATGTGGACCAGCTCACACCATTCTACTCTGACTTTTAATGCACAGTTTGTAGGGGGGGGGGGGGGCTGTAAGGGTCGCCCCAGTGATTGGGAAGAGGGGAGCGAGTTGTGGAAAACGTCACTAGGTGGTGGAGGAGGGCGGCCACGTGACGAGCGGGAGTGAGGGGAGAGAGGACAGGGAGAGGGAAGGAGAAGAGAACAGCGGAGAGACGCGGACTTGCATGTGGATGATTCTGACATGTGAAAGCAGAGAAGGGTCGCCTGAGAGTTTTTCTTGTAAATAACTGCTGAGCTGAATAAAGGAAGTGTTACCCCAGACCTTGACAACGCAAACGAAGATAATTTATCGCAATAATTTGGTTACTGCAGGACCCAAATTATTAGGATCCTTTACCATATCATTGAGATAAATGTATGAAACGAAGCTGAACGAAGCGGACTAAAGTTAGCTGACGAATAGCATATAAGTAAATCATATAGAGTAAATTGAAGCAGCACAGTTCTTATACGTTTATGGTGAAATCTCCCCATTCATCATCTCACAATAAAGTTGTGGTCTGGTAGTCAGCTGAATGTTACGAAAGGCAAGGGAACGGCGTGCGGACCGCTTATGAGAGAATATCTCAAGACATCAGCCTTGATGGTATCTACCCGCAACTCAGAGTTGACCAGAAGGTGTCCACCACCTGACACATCAACGCAATTCGGGTATTACACGGAGCTAAAAGACCATACTGAAGTATCGTAATACTTCCTGCATTACCTGGCATATAACTGACAGATGTTTCATGATCATATGGTGTTATTTCGTGTCCTGCTATTTTTGCCGTTATCTCACCATCCACAGTAAAAGACCACACTATCGTATTTGTGCAGGATGATCACAAACGGCACACGGCAAGTCTGACATCAGGAATGGCGCGCAGGAGTAAGAGTGCAAGGGGACCTCAAGATATCATGCCAATATTGCTGTCCTGCACACCAATTAATGCCCATGTTTTAGTTATCTGTGTCACGGTGATACCGAACATTATCACTTCCCACATCACTTGTTTGGCCCGGCACGTGCTCTCACTCTCTCCCCGGAAATGAGGAAAGTAGGGCTCCCTTAACTGAGCAGAGCATGCGTAAGTGGTTCATACAGCAGACACAGGAATGGAAGAACTGCCCGTTGGGACAGTTAAAATTCCCACAACGGGTGGTGGTAGTGGTGATGGAATGGTGGTCAAGTGCTGCCGCAGGTCTGTCGCAGAGTCACAAGAAAGCAGGCCAGGCCTAGGAGACTATGATCTTTATTCCATAGCACTCCCAATCCAAAGACCGCTACAACCAATGTGGTGGTTCCCTATATCTTCCTTTTCCCACCCTCCCACATGACACCCAGTCATGTGCGAGTGGAATTCCACAAACTGCACATTCATGACAAACTCCAGGACGCGTCACACACTATAATACAAATATATACATATATGTATGGATGGGCCGGAACATGTGCTGTACGTTTCCACATACACGAGGGCCATAAATAAGGAAAGATGATACGGCTCTCAGGGAACACTGTCCCGTACTGACCGCGGTCGTTATTTCGAGTCAACCAGTGTCAACCAGTGCCTCGTCTCGTGTCAGATCAAATGAGGGCTGCGTGTGCTGAGGGTTCCCGGAATCCGGAGCCCATCGCCGATGACAGGCATATGGGTGGCCGAGGGGATACCAGCCACGCAAGCCAGTGGAATGGCCTCTGTCGGTTTGTTTGACCGCTGCAGCTGCAGTCTACCCGGTAAGGCATCAGAAACTAACAGGGACTGTCAGAGAGTGTGCTTGCTATTCTGTAAGTGCTTTAAGCCTGTTCCTTGTTGTTTAACCTGTGGCTGGGTGTTAGGCTGGTCGAGCTTTAGACCCACGTGAAATTTAGAGGTGGATACCCACAATTTCCATGTAATGAGATGCCATTACATGCTTGCAGCCATCTCTTACCTTGTCACATCAGCTAGCATGCGACAGAGTTTTACAAACTTACCTTGCAGTGCTGTCTGTGTCCTCTTACCACTCACCTTCACAGAGTTTTCCTCAGTCCTACCTCCAGAGTCGAGTGCAACAGAAGCACGTTGAACAAGTTCAGCATTCACCAAGCTCCATGAGGACATCACATATGACAAAAATATCATCCTTCATATGGTAGCCTTAAGCATAGCACTTGAGGCTGCAAAACCAAAATGATACACATATGAAGACAAATGACGTGTGAGATAGGTGACTTAGTGTCAATATATGAATACTCTACTGCTATGCAAGAACTTGAACGAGATGCACGAAAGTGACAGTTACTTCCAGTTTAATGTCAACCTGCCCTTAATGACGTTCACATTGAGTTGCTGGAGAAATGGGCCCTTCAGTGGCATTCAAACCTTGCAGTTACTGCACACCCACAATACACATACTGTGCAAGCACAACATCACACTAGTAAAGAAACTTTACTACTCCAAACTGGGAACTTATATGTACGGTCTGACTTTTTCGGGTTAAATGCCTTTACTGGATTCGGGAGGGAAAAATCAGGTGCTATTTTCAAACCTGTAATTCAGGGTGAAATCGGTGCTACGGATACATTCTGGTGTTAGCGGGCCACTACGTTTCGCTTTCTGTCGAGCTAGCTGCACGCAGTTAAAGTGCATACATTGGCCAAACATACATACATACCTCACAATTTATAGGAATGAGTGCTAAATGTTGTACCATTAAATGTGCTTCACATACTTATTGTTGCACTCAAATAATATCTACATCGCACATCCATATACACTGCTAGCAAGTACTGTGCATGATACGTGGTAAAACATGATACTGTGAGACAGGCCTGCGTCCATTGCCATCGTCGTGTTCTTCTTCCCATGCTCTCCCTGGATGATGCGCCTGCTCCATTCGCTCCGTGGACAATTGTGTAGTTTCTTACACAGAAACACAAACCGTTCTCTTGCTCACAATACACTATTGGAACTCAGGAAGAAAACTGGCTTAACCCAAAAATGTCAGACCCTAATTGTACACATCGAAATAGTATAAATAATGTAGGCATCACACTTAACCAGAAGGAATATGCCATGCAGAACCTAGAAAGGTACTACTGACTGCATGCTAGAACAAATTTCGGGCAACAGGTGATTGGCGAAGCGGGTTACATGACATTGAGCTTGGGAGAGACTGCGGACAGAAGAACTTGACAAAACATGAACTTGACAAAACAAGGCTCAGCACTGGACTGCCCCCACATGAAGCTTACAAAGCAGTTGTTTCAATTTTTTTAAAAACCAATGCAGAACAAACCTACTGTAACATAATTCGTAAAAATGGAATTGATTCGTATACATGTCTCATATTTGTTGTAGTACTGGACTCCGAAACCTTGTCAAGCTGGCAGCCTTTAGTCGCTGTCCATCTGAATGTGATCCATCCATCCAATGTTGCCCGATATCCTTGAACCAATGATGATAGTATTTTGGTTATAATAAGATTAAGAGAACTTTTCAAAATTTCTGGACATGGTTCTTTGTTGCAGGCACTACTCACAAAGCCCGTCACCAAGCTACTTGTTCAAAGTGCTTGCTCACTTTGGGTACCCATACGTGCTTTCATGTTAAACACGGGGTGTGTCTAAGAATATAAAATGTGCTTCAGAGCATCATGTTTTCCTTAAATTTATATCAAGGTTAGCGCCGCGAAGCAACTGTGACAATGAGAGGCATACAGATGTGGTCAGGTGGAGAGAGGACAGCATGAAGGAGCAGGGAGGGAGGGGTTATTATGCATCCTGGGCAGACTTCAGTGGGAACTGGACCGACAACACAGCATCATGAACTATTCAAAAGATTGTTGCTTGCTCAATGCTGCCCCGTGCCAGTTTGCAAAAATGCAAAAGCATTTTGAAGCAACTTTTTGTTCTGGTGTCACTGAAATTTATGCAAAAAGTACTTTTTATTTTGAGTTACTGCGAAGCTTTACAATCAGCAAAATCCGATTATGTTTGGTTGTGCCAACCATGCTTGGTCGATCAAGTCTGCAGTACTTGCAGGCCTGGGAAACAATCCTGTGCCAGATAATCCTGACCTGTACGAAATTGCCACAGTTTATAGCACTTAAAATGCAGACTGGGCACTACAGACGGTTTTTTCAGGGTCAGAACCTTGTCAACCTATAACCAGTGATCTCTTCATGTTTTAGCATTTTTGTAGCTGTGTAGTAGAGTTAACCAAATGCAACAAATCATTTTTTTAATCATTCTTAAAGATATGTACGTGTCCCTCTGTCAAGTACACAAGAAAATGAGCGGGCACAATTGCAATGCAATGGCTACGGGGGGACAATGTATAGATGCCCAGTGATGTGTCGTTCGTGAATGATTCCTTCAGTTTGAACGAGTCACTTTTGTGAACTGAACAAACTCGTGCACCTATCCAAAAATGATCATTCACCGTTCACGGGGAGGGGGCGCTGCCGCCTTTGCACGCCCCTGCCCAGAATTATTCCAGAAAGTCATGAAATGACAAATTCTATGTTGCTAACGCATATTCTATTCTGTTCATTTCAGACGCTTGAGTGCCGGAGTTTTTAGCGTGTAAACTATCACAACATAACAAATAGAGGCACAACAAAACAAAACGAGACAGGACAAGCGCTCATCGTCAAGCGCCGACAAACACCGTCTCGTCTTGTTTTGTATTGTCTATAATTGCGCTGGGATATTAATTTGTTATGTCGGCTTACCAACTAGCCCGGATTTCCACAATGTAACGCAACAAACTTGAAAAACCCACCTCTTCCATGCTGGCTCCGTGAACACACTGTTGCCAGACGCCGACAGAGTTGTGCCAATGGTTGTGCGGTTATGCGTTATGCCAGTTGTGCCGTTGTGCTAGATGAGTGCAGAGCGGTGTCAGTAGGAATCCTGAGGCCTGACAGAGGAATTATGAGTTGGGTAATGCTACTGTGATGTTACACGTAAGGTTTGTCTGCGCAGTGTGGCGACATGTTGCACGTGCCGCCAGAGTGTCGGAGCGAACCGAAAACCAGAACCGAAAAAAAAAAAAACGCTATTTTGGTGCGAACCGGACCGAAATCGAAACCGTATAGCTTTTTTCGCTCAGGAGGGACACCGAAAAAAATATTTAACGGTTTTCGATCCAAGAAAGAACTTCGCCAGTTTGGACTAGGAATAGGGAATGAAACGGACGTCGCGTGTTCTGAAGTCATGTCCTGGATACTTTACGGTTACGGTTGAATGTATGTCGGTATACTATGACCCTTAGACTCCCTTTCTATAACGTTTTATCGTTTGCGCACATAGACTCAGAGGTACATGTGACCGCGGTTGTGACTCTCTACCAATGTGCCGTGGTGTTTTCCATCCGCCCAAACTCTTCTATCTGGTTGCGTTCTCCTTAAGAGGAAACACACTTAACTAAACAGTGTCCCAAGGAGGCTGCGTAACGGCTTCGATCGGTAATGTCGCGCAACGCGTCCCTTGTTTGAGAGCAGCGAAACTGAATACATTTGCATATCCGCGAGGGCAAGCGCGTGCGAAGTGGCGCCTCTTTCGTGGACAGAACGCGAAGAAAAGAACACGGAGCCGTAGAGCGCGTTTGTGAGTGAAGGTGTTCCTCGATTTGCGTCGTACTCGTGCGGTGGTGCGTGCTGGCTAGGGCAGCAGACATTCGGATGGGACGCGACTTTACTTGTGCATTTCTATCTTGTATTTTTTGTACTGTCTGCAAAAGTGAGCGAAGAAAAAACAAAAAAACAAACATTGCGGGACAGTGATCACAACGTCGCTTCTTTTCGCCTCTGCGTCTGTACAATGAGCGTCCGTGCGACTTTTTTTCAGCGTAGGGCATAGTAATATATTCACGGGGGCGGGGGGCAGGACAAGCATGAGGACAATCGAATGCTCTGATAATGTTCAAACCATTTTGACGATATCTGAGTACAGCTCTTGATTTCTTTACACCTGGCCCACTCATTCGGCAGGGCGTCGCACCGGGCACGAAAGTAGCGACAGACGAACGACAGGACTACAGGTGCATAAGGTACTTGCGCGAGGTCAACGGGACACACATGAATCTGCAGTATGCAGCAGTTGACCACAACGTGAAGTTTGTGTGTCCCGTGGCGGGCACTAACACCCAGCGTATAACTAACGTACCCTAACGTCTAACCTAACCTAACCGAGAGGAGAGCACTACTGTGTATGGAGTTCTATAGATTGAGCAGTGCGACAATATAAAAATGGAAGCCACTGACACGCTCATTAAAATGAGTCATCCAAGTAATCTGATGCAGGGTGTCGGTGCGAACAAAAAAAAACAAAAAAAAACGCTATTTTGGTGCGAACCGGAACGGAATCGAAACCGTATACCTTTTTTTCGCTCAGGAGGGAAACCGAAAAAATTATTTAACGGTTTTCGGTCCAAGAAAAAACTTTGCCGGTTTGGACTACGAAAACGCGAATGAAACTGACGTTGCGTGTTCTGAAGTCATGTTCTGGATACTTTACCAGGGTTACGGTTACGGTGGAATGTATGTCGGTATACTATGACCCTTAGGCTCCCTTTGTAACGTTTTATCGTTCGCGCACATAGACTCAGAGGTACATGTGACCGGTTGTGACTCTCTCCCAATGTGCTGTTGTGTTCGTTTTAATTTCATCCGCCCAAACTCTTCTATCTGGTTACGTTCCCCTTAAGAGGAAACACACTCAACTAAACAGTGACCCAAGGAGGCTGCGTAAAGGTTTCTCTGTCGGTAATGTCGCGCAACGCGTCCCTTGTTTGAGTTGAATACATTTGCATATCCGCGAGGGCAAGCGCGTGTTAAGTGCCGCCTCTTTTGTGGACAGAACACGAAGAAAAGAACACGGAGCCGTCGAGCGTGTTTGTGAGTGATGGTGTTCCTCGATTTGCGTCGTACTCGTGCGGTGGTGCTTGCTGGCTAGGGCAGCAGACATTCGGATGGGACGCGATCGCATCAATCCAGCAAGAAAGTACTTTACGTATGACATCACGACAAACAAGTCCGTCTGTATCATGCGTTTCAAGGAAGGAGAAAGCCTATTTGGACAGACAGTCACCTACAGGAACCAGGAGCTACCAATTTCTCAGCTGCCTATTAATACTGAATATACCATATATGTGGAATAAACGGGTTTACATTTTGCAACATTGATTTTTTTTCTTTGAATGAATATGCACACCAGAAGCGGAACTGTTTAAAACCGGTATGAACCGTTATTTTTTTGCTCCGGAGCAGAACCGGTACCGGACTGTTTGTGATAAAACCGGAACGAAAAACGTTTCGGTTCGACAGCCTGCGTGCCGCAGGGTAGGATTGCGGATAATTTCGACCACCTGGGGTTCTTTTGGCATGCGCCGGAAATCTCAGACACACGGTGCTGGAAGCAATGTTTATATGTTTACCTTCTGTTAATGTTTACCTCCCCCACATTGCTACCTCCCTCTGCCGGGATCGAACCCACGATCTTGAGCTCAGCAAGCCAGCACGTTACCGACTGAGCTACAGAGGATGCTTACGAGTTGGGGTACCTCAGAAAGTAGAAGGGGAAATAAAAGTTTTCTGGGCTAAAGTAAGCGAAATGGGGGACATATGTTATTAAGAAAAAAAAAAGAGAGAGAGAAAGGGAATGGAAATTGAAGGAAATGGCTGAAAAGGTTGTGTTCGTATTGCTCAGGACGACAGTTTCGGTTCTGCAATGCTGGTTCATTTACCCCTGAAAACAAGATTTATCTGAACTGGAGCACCCTGGGATTGAAAAAGTGTTGTTTTAATATTTCCCACGTTTCCCGCTAATGGAATATACATTACTGGTTGTGATGCAATCTGCACAAAACGGACGGAACAGGAGAGTCGCTTAGCCAGAAAAGTATTTCGGGTGGGGTTCTGCGGGTATTTCACACGATTGTTCACACAGTTGTGTTCACACGAGCGACGTCCTCACGGAAGATTGTAGAGGAACAAAAATCGAAAACATAGTTCACAAAGCCGAGGTTCCGTCCCATTGAGCAGTCGGAATATCGGGAATGGCGTACTGCGCGCACTTATTGCAGACAACACTTTAGCAGATGACAACGTCAGTATCTTGTCCTGTCGTCTGCCACGGAATATATTGTGGCTGCGTCGCAGGATATTCCCGACGGTTAACAGTGCACGTAAAGACACAACGTTATGCGCTCGTGTTACAGCTGAAAGCCTTGTAATATGTAAAAAATAGAGGCTGAACGAACAATGCCCAAAAAATCATCTGAAAGACGGCAGTTGACGAAAAGTCAGCCTGACTTGCAATTAGAGGTGTGCGGGATTGAATCCCGCCACTGACACTCTCTGACTTTTCATCAATTGCGGTCTTTTAGATTTCACCATCGTTTCCCCTCTCCGAAATGCCTTGCCAAAGCTAGAATTTGGGGTTTAAACTCTAGAAACCCCTCCTCTTTTACATAACCATCCTTTGATCTAGAAAGACTGTGTCGAAGACTGATCTGTGTTGAAAATTTACCACAGAGGACAGAGATTTACAAGACTGCTCTACCATTTTGTTCGTTCTAGCGGACAGCTAAGAATAAAAAGGGACCGGGCATTCCAGGAACGATGACAGAGATAAATTTCTGCACGTGCCCAGCAAGTTGTTGATGCAGATCAGAAAACCATACAGAAATACAATGATTGTGAAAAGTGTCCATTTACTTTTTCGCCATAGAACGCCACTGCAGCGAACAACGCCATGTTGAATAAGCATCATGGTGAAATTACATTGTGATTTCTATTCGCCGATAACTGTCGGTTAAACCGTGTACATGCCAGGAAAAACATAGAAAAATGCTGATTTCGTGAAAATCAATAAATAGTACAGAGAAACGTATGCCAAATCCGCAAAAAGAATTAAAACCGAAAACGTGGAACCCTAGCTATTAGATATGTTCAAAATAAAGACCATGCAGGACTCTTACTTTGCATGGATCTGCCACTTGAAAGCAGTAACATCACCAAGAACGTAATAACACCTTTGTAGAGTAAACTGTAGAGTGCAAATTGTGTAAGCCCCCATCATAACACTTTTCAAATGCAAACTATGACCAAGCACAACCCCGTTACAGAAACAAAATATTTTTTTGTGCTTTTGATAGATTATGCCCAACTCAAGCAGAAGTCGGAATAAAAGAGAAACAGTGCACAGAGACCCAAATAGAGCGCATGTGCTTGCTCAACTCTTCATGCAAAAGCAAGCAGTGCGTTGTCCTGTCAGTCAGTCGGCCTTTCTATGATATGTTTGCAGGGTTGACACCAGAATAAATACCTTCTTGCACATCCATTTACATTTGCTGTGACAGACTTTGAAGACTGTTAACACCACTGGAGTGAGTAGCACTGTGCCGTGCAAGCTTCCTTCTGCAATGGCACTTTATATTACACCACTGATGACCTGATGACCAGCTAAGTGCAACAACATTTGGTGCTTAAGTAAAAACACCCTGCAGCAGACTGGGCACCCATGTGGCTTCTGTCCCTTGTGGCTGCGAACGTGCCTGAGGAGGTTTGATCGAGCTGCGAAGGCCCTCTGACAGATGGTGCACTGGAAAGGCTTCTCCCCTGTATGTGTTCTCACATGCCTTGTCATCCATGTTTTGTCCTTGGTAGAGTAAGGACAGTACATGCATTCGTAGAGACCGCCACGTTTCCCACGCTGTGGCTTTGTACCTGCGTGAAGGGCAGCAAAAAAATTAAGTCAAGTGGAACTGACACAATGAGTCACCATCAAGCGTGTTTTTATGAAAATGGCATAACGCGTAAAATGTGTAAACATAACAGTTTCTATGTGTTGATGACTGAGGCATGTTTAGAAGCAAGTTACATTTCCTGCACGTGGATTTCTAACACCTTTTTTGCTTATTCCGAGCAATTTGGGGATAAACGTTCCGAAGAAAATACTTTCAGCGTAAACTGATGACCAGGCATACAAAGTGTGCGCTGCTCTAACCTTGACATGAAGATAGAGTGCCAAAGAGTCAACAATAGCATACACCAGCATTAGTCACAGGTTGGAGGTCCAACACAGTCAATGATGTATGTCAAGCGTATGACGTCATACCAGGGTGATGCATGCACGCAGCAATTTGAGCTATCGAGCAGAAACAAACAATAAGGACAAGCAAAGGTCCACAGCCACTAAAGCTGACACGCGACCAGTACTCTGTTGACCTAGACAGATTTTCCAGGTCTGCTAGAGCAGCTAGAGAATAAGAGACACTGCACATGAAGCACATAAAGTATTATTTCTAATGTCTTACACTCACACTGTGGCTTAGACATGTACAAACAGTTTGTTCGTTCACACTGCATGCGAATGTAAGCTGTCCTTCAAGTTAAGGGATTCCGATTAGACTCAAAAGTAAGGGCCCCATCCCAAAAAACATTCAGAGACAGGAGAGAGAGGGGAAGCTGCCCCAGGTGCACTCCGAAGGGGGGAGGGAGGGGGGGTCACAGAACCAGGTGAAGTCATGCAATAAAGTGAGGGTTGAGAGAATGTTCACTACACAATTCGGAATTGAGATTTTTGAAGTTTTTTAAAATTTAGCTTTTCTTTCATTGTTTTTTAGAATTTTTCTGTGGACTTTTAAAGTTATGTGGAACATTCTTGCGATAGAATGACTTACCAGCCATGTGTGTGTAGCTAAAGATACAGAGCACACATGCACATCCTACACCTGAAGTTTTCCCGGCTATTATATAATCTCTAGAAAGAGCTTCGGGGGTGGGGGGAAGGGAGGACAACACACAAGAATAGGACTTTGATGCACTGTCTTTGGAGGAGGACATTTAATATGCTACATTTTGCAGCTTCCCCTGGGCATTGCATATTATATCCTGAAGAGATGTCTAGTAAGCCATGGTCAAGAGCAAATGGTTCAGTCAGCACTGCATAAAAACAACACTGGTGTAATGTCTTGCAAATATGCAAAGCAAAACAATATGAAACTTTAGAAAGTAGAAACCTAAGAATGAATAGGTGAATGTTTTGAAAAATGTGAGAGAGAAATAAAACTTTAAAATGTCAGCTAACTCAGAACTACACTATCCACAGCAGTGACATTGTAAGGAATGACTGCGAAGACACTGCACTTTTGCTACTCCATTAGATGTTGGAATTTTCCGGAAAAGGCTAAAACTATGGCTTGTTGCAGAGGCACTCCCGTGCAGCAACTTTAATGAGCAGCTGGTTTTACTTCAGGCGGCACCAATGCTGCAAGCACCTGCCAGAAATATAGAACAGAAATGAAAAAATGGTCAATATCACACTATATCACGTGCAGCAAGCTGAATGTCAAGGATCTTAGTGCTATAAAATTTCCTTCCCACCAAAGCCACGTGCATGCCATGTAAGGACAAATGGATCGTATGCATTTGTAGAGTGCTAGATTTGCTATGTGTGCCACATTTGTGTGACTGATTAAACACTAATTTCCTTGTGACAGGGCAACTTTGACAAGCCAGTCTTTTTGAAATCTTTTGTAGTTACACATTGTGTAGCACAATACTGGCTCATTAAAAAAAAAAAACATAAAGATGAATTTTACTAACTATAATACGAAAACAAGTTAACATGCAGCAAAATCTGGACGTGTTAGTAGCTGTAAATTCTGAGCACTAAAATAAGGACTGAATAAACGAATTATGCGAGAATAAAAAAGAAAAACCAACACAACATCAAAATCATCGAATGAGCAATAATGTAAAATGGATCTAGCTGTTATGACACTAACAGAAGCGTTGCACATCAACTATTAACGGCCAGGAAATCCAGGCCTTTTATGGGACCTGCAGCATGTTGTTCTAGGTCCAGGAAATAAGGTAGCATACATCACAACTAGCAGCTGGCGCAGTAAAAACAATCGGGAGTTTACATCGCAAGCTGCTTAATTCGACATTCACTAAAACCTCACTGCAACAACACACCTTGGGGTCATTTCATGAAGCTTTAAGCCTGTGCTTTGCATTATTCAATAGTAAACGGTGAGACACACCAACAACAACAAAAAAAAAAACACATGTTCTTCATGTTTGTCTACGTGTCTCTCGGCTTTTCGTTATTTTAATCAATGTTACGATATACCTTGTACAACAGTCACTTTTATGTTTTGAATAATGTGTTGGTGACTAAAAAGGTTCCCAATGTTGTTTGCAAAATTAGCAAGAATGTGAGCCGACAAAACGTTCACCACCCGTGTGCACATTTCATAACACTGGATGGCCAACAGCAGAACCCTTCGCAAGACATCTGAATACTCCAGGGTTCTGCGAAACCCAGTTTGACGTCCCTTGCTCAAGAGACCAAACACACTTTGTAACCTGCGAATCCTGCACACGCCAGTGCCATCCCTGGTAAGAAAAGAACAGGCTGGATCCAGCCGGAATTTCCAGGCTGAATTATTGGACTGGATCCAGCCATGACTTTTTGAAGTAGATCCAGGCTGGGAACACGCTTGACCCTGGGTGGAAACACGATGGTTCCAGTCCGAAAAAGTGTGCTCTGTAACCAGCTCCACAATGCACGCGGGCTGGAAGAAGGCTGGCTACACAGCCTGTCTCCAGTTGGAATTTCATGTCTCAATGTATAGGGGCGGCTTCCACAAGAGCCAATGTTGACTTCCGCTGGAACCTACGTGGCAGAGGGCAACATCAGATAACATTGAAATAACTGACACAAGATAAATTGCTGCACGAAGAAGCACAGAACACTGAAAATATGCTAGCAAATTAACAAATGACAATGAGCAATAAATTCAAAGATTTATTGTAAGAATGTGAGACAGCATGGCTGCAAACGAGGACAGTGCAAGCTCGTCTGACAGCAACAAAGGAAGATCGATAAAGAAGGTAGCTAAAACAATGAACGCGCCCCTCTGCTTCATTAATTTCTAATGCGCATCACTAACACCCCATACTGTATGTAACACGTATAATAACAGGTACATGCTATATGTATTCAGTTGACACGCGGTACTAGTGGCAACACTGTGAGAAAATAATGTGATATCACAAAATTTAATGCAAAGTTTGGTGATACATGCATGTGCAAAATCACAAAGGTCACTTATCAGTCGCTTTCTCATTTTTCTGACAACAGTAAGTCCGCCCAGTGAGAGCTAGACGATGACACATCATAAAGGTAATTTCCATACGTAAATATAAATATCAGGAAACTACTACACACTTCGTTCAGATTTGGGGCTCGAGGATATTCACAACCGTCGTACACGCACCCGCTTACCCCGTAAATAGAGCTGGTACACAGCTAGTACACATGTTCAGGTACAAGATACACAACAGAGCACCTCACTACACAAACAGACGTTCACATTTTTAGACGGTCTGAGGAGTTGAAAGACACGAGGGAACACCTAATTATCAGGCTGCCAACAAACATTTCCAAGTTCAAGTTCCAAGTTCGATGGATGGATGGATTGTTGGTGCACCCCTGGTGGGCCTCTTTGAAACGAGGGTCCAGCAAAAAAACAGCGAATTGTGCGGACATGCTAAAATATTTCTTCGCCAGGCTTTGTTCCGGTTTAAAATTATTCCTCTTTACTGACGTGGTGTGCAGTAAGCCCCGATTTTCCTTTTGAGCTGAATTTGAAGGCGCTGCCTTTTCCACAGATGGCGTTGTACTTGGTCCTGTTTCAGAATCAGCTGCTATGTTTTCGATGTCATTGTTTGTTCGTTTTCGGGATTTTTCCTGGCACCTCTGCATCTGTCTGTTTTGTGTAGTACATTGTTTTAGTCTCCGCTCCTTCTCCATCAGCGACAAGTCTTGTCCGTCGGCGATGCAGAAACTGAGGGCCTCTTGTATGGAGCATGGTCTACCTGGTAGTCCTTACATAGGTCGTAATGTGCATCAGTGTCCTCGAATTTACTTCTCCACAGCTTCGTTCGTAATACTCCACACCTTGCCCCCAAAAGACGACTGTTCTCCTGCGTGTTATCATAAATGCCGATTACGTTTGTTATATTCATTTTTTCTCTCTTGTATATCTCCAAAGCTGGTTTTGCTTCCATACGTCGCCTCCACGCTTTGGTTTCCGCTACCAAAGAGACCAAAGATAAGTTGATGCCGATGGTGCTTGGTCGCATATGACGATGATAGTGATAGCATTATGGAAATAGTTTCGGTTTCAAATACTGCGAAAGCTCACGTCGGTACTGTCAGGGAGTTGTGTGCATAATTTGTACCTTTATTTTGTTTGTAACTTTACTATTTGATTTATTTATTTTAATATGATATTTGGGAACAAATTAATTGCACACATTTGTGCAAATAATGTGCGCATTTGTTGATTTTTAGAACCCCAGATTATATCTTCACAGCCAGGAATCTCGCACAATTCAGCGCACGCTCTGGAACATCCCATTTCCGGCTCGGCTCCAGCAGGATATCATCCTGGATTTCAAATGAAAGTTGGATGGTTTCAGAATGGAAATTAAAACTGCACTATACCCAGCGTGGAAACAGCCCTTGCCAGCCTAGGCCAGCCTGGGACGCCGTTTCCATTCTGGTTCAACAGTGGTGGTTCCACAGTGGAGCTAGCACACAGGTTTGCTTGGATGTCTGAGCAAACCTGTGTGCTGGAACCGAACCAAAATATTTTTTTTCTCGCGTTGAGCCGAATCGGAACTGAACGGTAATAAATTAGGCGGTTACCGGTTCACGAAACGGTTCACACGTAATGTGCGTTGTGAGAGAACGGAACTACAGGTCTCTTCGATTTGGCCTGCACCTCCGGCACTAGTTCAGGAGAGTGCCGATGTGGTGCAAGCGCGTGCACCGCCGACTGTAGGTATAGCGTGGGTTCAGCACTAGCAATGCACGGTCGCTTCCAAAACGAAGATGCGAGTGCAGGAGCAGGCTAGTCGTCTACTGCCTGAACCGCGGCCACTGTCATGTAATTTATAGCTTGCTTTTCCTTTCATGTATACTGTTATTGTGTGTTGTGCTTCATTCACTTAACGAGGCATTGGGATAAGTGTTTTTTATGACACGTTAGTTTTAAGCGACGAGTGAATGCGTATGCATTCCACTTGCTTGCGCGAAAGAAAGGGAAGGGTGTTCCCAGCTATCACGAGAACATTGTGCCAGGTACTACGAACACGATGTACCCTGATTGTCCTACTTGGTCCTTTATCTGTGTATATTTTTGTTAAAAAATATTCCGAGCGCTCCAAAGCTTCCCAGGCGAAAATCTGGACTGGTTCCAGTTGGATCTGAGCTGGGCACTATTATAATACTTTGTATTATAATAGTATTACTGTAATACATTTTTGTATTAGTATTACGTATTATAATACATATCTTAAAAATGTATTTGTATTAGTATTATAATACGCAGAAACGCGTATTGCAAGTATTATAATACCCCAGTAATACTTCTCGGATTTTAATGTGTTCGTTCACCCCGAATGCGCTATCAGCATGGTGATAATCCGGTCAGGTGTGTCAGCACACCACACGTGTTTGGTCGTCATCTCTTGGAACACCTATTCTTTAGGGATTAGTCAGTGTACACTCTCTGGTCATAAAATTCCCCAGGAAGAAAGGAACAATCGTAAGTGTTTCTAGCTCTGTGTCCAAGGTTAATGTACGCACCAGGGCAGGCTTCTACTTCTGGTATAAGGGAAATCTTCGCCCCCCCTCCCACACTGGGAGGGGGGGGGGCAGCTCAGGTGGGACAGTTGCCCTCAACCCTGGCTAGGCTTAGAAGGGACATGTCTTAGACGTCTTGCTTCTTTGCTTCGACCATACAGGAGAGCACTCGAAGCAGGGGCGGATCCAGACCCTAGGTTTGAGGAGGGGGGGGGGCGGTTTCTTTGTCGGGGCGCGTAGTAGGGGAGGGGAGAGAGGGAAACTCAATGTATAAACTGACTGGTTTGCCCCCACCCAGGATCCACCACTGACTCAAAGATTGAATTTTTGAGAAAATGTTATTAAAGCCAAATAATCAGTAATGCATCTATTGTTTCATACAACAGGCACTGTAAGTCGTGAAATAAATGTTGTGTACACCCTGGGCTTTTCAAAAAGTTATGTATTCCTTTATTACCATAATGTATTATAATACAGTATTAGTATTGTGTATTATAATACACGTTTTCGAAAAGTATTTGTATTAGTATTATAATACGTGTTTTTGTGGAATATTATGTATTAGTATTATAATACGAAAAAATAGTATTACTACCCACCCCTGAGTTTGGATGTTTGACGGTCCCGGAATGGATCCAGTTGAATGTGGATAGTCCCAGCTGGACTGCCAAGTGGGGTGGCTTGTTCCACTCTGGTGACATCAGTGGTACCGCTCTGGTCTCAGATGGTTCCAGCTGGAGCCTCACAGGTACCATTTTGTTCCCAGAATGGTCACTTCAGACCCCACGTCGGGCAGCTTCCCAGCTTCCCCCTTTGAGATTTCATCTTGTCCACACTAGCCATATATCCTTCTGATTTTGTTTGATCTATTACTCTGATCTATTTTAGCACATGCATGATCTCTTTTATTGCTTTTTATCCAGGTGCGCGCGTCTGCGATCAAATATGTGCTGTATCCCTGTAACTTCAATTCGTGCGCATATTCTCATCTGAATGTGAATATAATTACAAGGAAAAAATACATATCAACAACAACAAAAACTAAGCTAAATAACTACAAGAAAGAAAACGAAAAAAAAAAGGAAGAAAAGGTAATTGCAGTGGCTGATGCAATGTGAAGGCGCCAACGGCGACTACAAATTGCCAAGTTCAGAAAATCCCAGTGCTCTTTGCGCACGCATTGCATCCTGGGCGCTTGCTGAGCGGGGGAACGAAGAATAATCCTTCACATTTCGCTTTCGCTGACCTTGACACGTCGTGGACAATGGACCAGTAGGGGACAAATCGGAACAGTTTTGAGGGCACCCGTTTCTTTCGTATTAGTAAACTCCCACAGTTCAAGACGCTAAGCACTCTGGGAATTTCTGAACTCGTCTATTCAAACTTCAAACGGCGAGAGCCGAGTGGGAGAGGAGAGGGCGAGAGCGGCAGTTAGAACTTGGACGCGTCGCAGCAAGTTGGTTTTGTCTTCGGATGCCGTCGCAAGGATGGTGTATCTTCTGTGCAGTATTTGCGTGTGTTTTAGTGTGCTTTCTAAGACAATGCGATGACAATGGTTCCTGTGCAACACGCTGTCGGTTTCCCGGAAGAGTTTTGACGACGAGTTTTGAAGACGTAAGCGGCGTAGGGGCAAGAACGCACTGTGAAACGCCAATTGGACTGCACGTCGCGAATGTTCGCAGGTATGAGTGATGACCGTGATGTTTTGATAAACCTTTACCCGAGAAACTTCATCATGACGTTGGTAGACACGCCGAAACCAAAACAAATCGGAAGGGGAGAGCTGAGTTCCACGAATGGGCACTTGTTCGCTACCTCCTATTGAAAGAAAAGTAGGACCGAAGGTCGCGTCCTTTTCAGAGATCATCGTAATCCCCTCAAGACCGTGGTTTTCGGGCGCGACCTTGTTCGCCACTAGCTTTAACGTAGTTCAACTTTACCAAACTCATGGCGCTGTCGAACATTATGACGTCACTTGTTTACAAACAGGTAGAGGTCTATTACTATTAATTAGATGTTTCATTTTAGAAACTTAAGAGGAACTTGAAGAGAAACAGGATAAGAAGATTCCGAACGTATGAAGAGAAAGGGGGTGTATGTCGCGAACTGCATGGAAAACAGGAGTGTCATGTGTCATCTTCTCTAAGAAAATACAAGATATGAGGTGGCCAAACAGAACGAATGCTCCCTGTGGTCCGTGAGTCCATCGCACAATCAGACATATGCCTTGTCTAGACACAGTGAGTGATCAGACTTACTATGTATCATGTAGAGATGTATTGATTATATTTATTTCTGCTCAGTGTATGTTTTTAACCGAATAAACGGTATTTACTTGAGCAATATGTGCATTTCTACGCATTATTTTCGGTCATGCATCCAGTGGTCCCAGCTGCTAGCTAAGTGGCCGCATCCTGGACCACTAAGCAGAGGGGACCACTGTATCGATTCCATTGGTTCCACTTCAAGTGGGACCATCGTGAAACTGCTTCCACTTTCAACTGGTCCCAGTCACTAAGTCACAATCAAAGCGGGACATGTCCAATAAACCACTTTGAAGTGGCCCCACTACAGATTTTTGCCTGGATTGCGCCATTTGCCGGCGCAGTGACGACAAGCGTAATACCTACACTGTGCAGGCAAGAATTCGAGTAACCCGCTGGGTTAGGTCTCATAATATAACCGCATTATCTCACGTATTTATCGCGACCATGCAACTTCACTGGACTGCTGCCTCGCACACATGTCCACTCTTGCCGCAGGTATAGGAACAGTCAGCGTACCAACATCCATTCCGCTGACGCGGACCCGCGTCGTCTACTCCGCGTGCACTAGTACTGCAAATTCTATCCAACAAGGGCAGGCCACGAATAGCGAAGCCAGGAAGTGCAGGAATTCGTGCAGAACTAGTGCTGCACAACTTCCAACACAGCACTTGCAAAACGAATACGAAAGTGCGGCATCGCCTGAACTAGTTCAGGAAGTGCAGCCAAATCGAAGATACCATTCACACCGCGGACTGAGCCGCTTCTCTACCCGAGAAACGTCATCATGACGTTAGTAGACAGTCTGAAACCGAAACAAATCGGAAGGGGAGGGCTGGGTTCCACGAATGGACAATTGTTCGCTGCCTTCGATTGAAAGAAAGGTGGGACCGAAGGTCACGTCCCTTTCAGAGACCATCGTAATCCCCTCAAGACCGTGGCTTTCGGGTGCGACCCTGCTCGCCCCTAGCTTTGAGCGTAATTCAACTCTACCAAATTGGTGGCGCTGTCGAACACTATGGCGTCATTTGTTTACAAACAGGGAGAGGTCTAGTGCGCGAGGTTGGTGCGTTCATTCAGTTTCGGGGTCTTCATTGTTGCAGTTGGAGGCTTCCTTGTACGCGATTTTTGACGTCCAACAACACGAAGTTTCCATTTTGGGCTGTAAAAGTAACGGCGAGCCCCCGAGCAAGATGTAACAAGAGGTCTCTTCGATTTGGCCTGCACGACCGGCACTAGTTCAGGGTGAAAGATGGAAGTCCCTGAAAAGGTTGGTCAGCTGTAGGACTCGAACCCACATCTTCTGGATTACCGGTCCAGGGCTCTACCTGAACATCAGTTCTCTCATGTTCAACTAGTTCAGGGGACTGCCGACGTAGTGGAAAGAGTGTGTGCCGCCGACTGAGGCGCAAACTAGTGGTCTGCTGCGGGCACCGCGGCCACTGCCGTGTTCTTTCCGCTTGTCTTTCATTTCATGTATACTGTTTGCGTGAGTTGTGTTTCATTCGCTTTACTATAGACGTCGGTACAAGTGTTTGTTTTGGCTCTGTACCCGTAAGCAGAATTGGAGCTGCTGGATTTCAACATAACAACGAGTTGACGACGTATACATTCCATTTGCTTGCGCGTAATGGAATGAAGATCGCATTCGTGTTCCCGGCTATCACCGGAACATTGTGGGAAGTTACAACGAATAGGAGTATTGTTTTTCCTACTCGGTCCCTCATTTCTGTATATTTTTTATGAAAAAACAAAGAAAAGATTATCGGCCGCTCCAAAGCTTCCCAAGCAACAAACAAAGGTTGGGCCAAGCTTGGCAATAGTTAGGCTGGCCTATCTGGCCTTGCTTGGTACATCATCGGCCAGCAAGCTTGTTTCTTGATACGGATCTGTTCCCTGGCCAATGACTTGCCAAGCATTGGCCAGCCTACGTTGTGACAAGCTTGTGCCAAGATACGAGGGTGGTTCCATAAGTTTCCGGCCCGAGGTAAAAAATGCGCGCGAATCTGAAAATGCAATTAAGGACGCGTGGCGCCATCTGTTGGAGGACCGGAGCACCACGCTCAACCCTCTCCATGCTTTTGTCGGTTGGAGAGCGGCATTTCAAACAGCCAGGGAGCACTCTTAATTTAAAATGGAAAAAATCGAGTACCGCACTGTGATAAAATTCTTGACAAAAGAGGGACTTTCGCCTACAGAAATTAAAGCGCGACTTGACAACGTGTACAGGGAAGGCTCTCCGTCGTATACAACGGTAAAAGACCGGGCTAAGCAGTTTCGACTGGGGCGAGAGTCCATTGAAGATGATCCACGCGATGGTCGTCCAGTGGAAGTGGTGACACAAGAAATTTTGTCTCTTGTCGAGGAGGTAGTGCTGAGCGACAGGCGTCTGAAGGTGAAGGAAATCTCAGAAAGGCTGGGGCTTTCCAAAACAACCGTTTTTCGCATCATCAGCGAGGGCCTTCACATGAAAAAGGTCAGTGCGAGATGGGTTCCACGACTTCTCTCGTCAGTTCAAAAGCAACAGCACGTCGTCTGTGCCAAAGAGTTTTTGGAGCTCTGTCAAGAGAGCGAAGAAGAAATATTGAAGTCAATTGTCACAGGGGATGAGACTATGGTGCTCTACTATGATCCCCTTTCGAAAAAGGAGTCGATCGAATGGCGCAAACCAGGAGAAGCACCCTCAAGAAAAGCCAAGGTCACACAATCCACAAAGAAGATCATGGCAACAATATTTTGGGATTGCCACGGGAACTTCCTCATCGACTTCAAAGAGAGGAACACCACAGTGAATGCGACATATTATGCTTCACTCCTGCACCGACTGCGAGACGCCATCAAGGAAAAGAGGCGCGGCAGGTTGAGTCGAGGTGTCCGGTTGCTCCAGGACAATGCCTCTGTCCACACGGCTTCTGTTGCCAAGGCTGCACTGAAGGAGTGCGGCTTCGAAGAAATCCACCACTCACCCTACAGTCCAGACTTGGCACAGAGTGACTACTTCCTGTTCTCAAACTTGAAGAGGGATCTCAGGGGACGGATATTTCAAAACGACAGTGGGGTGCAAGAGGCAGCATTTTGCGGACAAAACTTCTGACTATTTTTTCAAGGGTATAAGAATGCTCGTTGAAAGGTGTCAAAAGTGCATCGAAGTTAAGGGTGACTATGTCGAAAAGTGATACACTTGTTTCGTCTCTATGACTATTAAACGTTGGTCGGGCCGGAAACTTATGGAACAACCCTCGTACACACCTCTCATTTTCATACTCAATTGTCTCGCGGCGTAAGGTAACGACATATCATTATTTGTTTGTGTTGCTCGTATTTCCCACAACGGACAGTGACCACGACGTTTCAAAATGCAAAAAATTGAGAGCTTTTTAAAAGTATATAAAAAAAGCTCGTAAGATGCCCGAGACCACAGTACGACCGAACTCACAACGGCATGTGTTTCCCGAGGAAAAACAGATACTATACATAGCTTGTCTCCCGAGCTTCCGCAAATTCGAAAGTCCTGTTCGTGTGTGTGTCAAAATGAAGGGTGAGGTGTCAAAGTTTAATTTGGCGCGTAGAGAAACCACACTGAAATGATGAATTGCTTGTCGTATTAACTCGCCATGAAGGTAATGCTTCTGTTTCCTACTGCTTTAGGTTTAAAAAATTCCCTTGATCCGTTGAAATTCGAGCTTATGCAGCGCTACACCATTCCTCGTTACCCTCTCCCCCAGGCGAGATTGGTCTAAGCTTTGGCAAGTGCTTGGCCAACGAGCTCGTTTCTTGATACGGATCTGTACTGGCCGACGGCTCTCCAATCCTCGCTCTGCCTATCACTATGCAATGTTGTGCCAACGTTGGATGGCCGAGAGAGTCGTTGGCCAACTGTCATCCGACCTTTTGCCAACCGTCGGTCATCGGCCATTGCTTGCTTGGGTTGCGCATTTTTCCAACACGGTAAAGACAAATACAATATGCTTCCCGTGCAGGCAAAAATTCGAATCATCCGCTCGGTAGGTCCCAGATATGACCGCATTACCGGTATTCACGTGTTTATCGCGACATTGCAACTGGTATTGCATCGCACACATATCAAGAAACAGTCGAGAACGGAGGTGACCTTCCGATACGCGATCGGATTGCATGGACGAGTCATTTGTAATAAGCACATCAAGGATGATCTGGGTTAGGTTAGATTAAGTTGGGTTAAGTTTGGGCTTGTCCCCGCCTCCCCTCTCACCTATGGTCCGAGTAGGAAAAACAAGAAGTATTCGTATTAGTAGTATCTGCCCACAATGTTGCCGTGATATAGCCCCAGGAACACGACTGCGATCTTCCTTCCCTTTGGCGTAAGCAGAGAGTGCGTGCGTCTAACCCGTCGTCTAACCCGTCGTTGCTGTCGGAATCCAGCAGCTCCAAAGATGATTACATGTAAAGAGCCATAACAAAGAATTGTTTCAATACCTATAGTTAAACGCCCCGGGGTTGTGGGAACATAGGTTTCCACAACTGGCGCCCAACGTTTGGGGTTCGAGCTCGTCTGTTCCGTGGCTGGGAACACGCGGCACTGTTTGTTTCTAGTATTCGCGTAGTTTATAGTAGTTGTTTTAGTTTGCAGTTTATTGCTGTTCCTTTTTTTGTGTTTGCGTGTGTGTTTCTTTCTTTGAGTTTTTACAGCTCCCGTCCGGTACCTGTGCCCCGGAGCGGATGGAGCGTTCACCGCCGTTACGCAGGTACGACCTTCATAGCGGACCGAAGGTCCCTGTGCAGAAGCGCGCCCGTTCGGAAGAGAGGCTGATTTCCTACACCTCGGCGCCTTCGGAGCCAAAGGGACCAGCCGAGGGCAAGGAGGCACATGTAGTGCCTTCGTCCCAAGATACGTCGCCTGAGGTAACTGCAGTGCCGCAGTCTGACGCCATTGCAACGGCAGAACTCCTGTCACGCATGACGGAGTTGTGTTCGATAGTGGTGCAACGCCTTTATGCCGGGTCGGTTTTGCCGCCGCAGGCACAAGCGCCTCTACGACTCAACTTACCGGTGCCTACCTTCTCAGGTTACACCGATAAGAAGTCTGTTGCCGATTTCCTGGACGACCTTACCGCCTATCAGACCGGTTTGGGAATTTCGGACGAAGGTCTAATCCAACGCATCCTGCAGGTTGCTTTGCTTTGATCGGAGACGCCGCCCGCTGGCTTCGGTTGCAATCGGAGTTTCCGTACTTTCAGGACTTCTAGAAGCCGTTCAAAAACTAATTTCTTCCCCCGGATTACGAATACCGTGTCCTAGAGGAATTGCATAAGCGTACTCAGCATCCTGAGGAAAGCTTATCTGAATTCGTTCGGGCTTTGCAAGGTCTGTACAGCAGAGTGGATCCCACTGCTACCGTATAGAGCAGCGCGTCGCACGGGATATCCGTCAGTTCCGCCCGCGCTTCCGGCCCTACTTAACAGCCCATCGCTTTACAACCCTTGAGGCGTTGGCCCAGGAGGCTCGTTCAATACAAGGCGACCTCCTGGCACAGCTTGAATATCGGCCCCCTCCGCCCCCGGAGCTGGCGTTGGAACCGCTCTGCGCGTGGTCGGGAGGAGCCGCCTGTGTCGAACGCCTGCATGCAACAGGTTTGGGTGACAACCCCCGTAAAATACAATGCGGAGTCGTCCCACCGAGCCCTAGATCCCTTCCTCTATGACCAGAGGACGATCCCTGCAGGAACGAGCCTTGACAGACCCGTCCTGCACCGAAGAAGACCCGTCCCGTTCAGGGATCTCACACTAGGCGACAGGCACCCTTCCAGGTCCACTCCAGCCTTTGACCACTGAAGAGAAGCGGATCCTGCGCCCGACGTGCCAGGTCCTGAGGTGCACCGGGCCACCCACCGCAGGGGCTCCCTGCATCAGTCTCGCCTGGATGCAGCCCGAACGACGTCGGGCGTCACCTCTGCCCTGTCCACATTTCTTTTCGCGGTCTTGATCAGGCTGGCTGCAGAGAACACTCGTTCAACTGCTCCAGAACTTTCACGTACTGCAAATACATGTTGCGCTAACTTCCGAAAGCAGCAGGTAGCGGGCCGCTGCGGACATCCAATAGCCGAGTGGGGAAACATCATCATCTACCGTACACTCGCTTAAATAGAGGAATATTTCGTCGTTCGTTCTTGCGGTACAAGTTTTGCGGTGGCATCAAGTTGACCATAAGCAAGCCACTATGAAAAAAGGCTACCAACATTCACATTCCTGTTCCTGGACACAATGACCTCATACGACTGGTTCACATGTGCACATTTCGGGACTTATTTTAGCAATCTCTGGGACACCAGAACCCGACGTCAGTCGCAGTTCAGAACCAGCAAAACAGACATAATGCGTGTATGGTAGCCCTTTTCTCGAACATACTTTGCCTGAGCTCATCGACCCAGTGGTGCACTTTCTCCAATACGTTCCATTTCTAAGAAATCATAGAAAGCTGTGATACCGTTGTGAATTAAACGTCGAACTGCCCATATGATTATGTGTGAGAGTATTGCCTGACGTACCCTTAGTCCTCGGAAGGAAAGATGTCTATAGGCCTCAGTTGTCTGTCTGACAGACAGACCACCTCTTAAGCTTGAAGCAGTCTACAGACAGTGTCCGTAGACGGTTTCACGCAATAAAAAAATCACGGGATTTCTTTTTGAACGAAACGGAACTTCCAGTACGACATTGGGAACCGAGATGGCGGGATGCAAGGCAAGCCATCCCAAATCCGAAAATTTTTTAAACCTTCTCCTCATTAAGAGTTGCATTGCATCATGTGCAAACATATGTGAAATGCAATTCAACCAAATGTCTTGTAGAAACGTAATTATAGAGACGGCTTCAGATACGACTGACAAAGAATCTGCCTGCACGGCAACGTCAAATTTCGCAGCAGTCAAAATCCAGCCATTTCTCTTTAGGAGCTCGACCATACACATCCAATTTCGTCGAAAAAAACGCGATTCAGTCCAAATCCAAATCATCTGCCAAGATTGTGATTCAACCAAATCCAAATCATCTGTCAAAAATGTGATTCAATCCAAATCCAAATCATCTGTGAAAAATGTGATTCAATCCAAATCCAAATCCTTGTCTTATTTTCCCCGTAAATCAAATCCCAAACCAAATCCACGAGCCCTTTGATGGATTTAAATCCGCAACACCGTTTCTAGTAGAGCAGCGACGCTGCCAGCGCTGGCCAAGTAGACAACATGCTGAGGCAGCGTCACTGCTCGCGCTGTCCAGCACCCACAGCACGTTCGAAGCTGCTGCTCGCGCTGTTCCGTTCGTGTGACATCACTCTTATAGCGAATTCAGCTGGTCGTTTGACTGCAGGGCAGTGCTGTGCGCCGTTGTAGGGCGCGTGCAGGAAAACCGCGCCATTGCCGCTTACACCGATCCGCCCAGCCGATCATGCTAGACAGTGCTAGTGTCGGCCACAAATGCGAAACTGCGTTCAACCATCGTTGCGCGCACTGGTAATACGGCAGCGGGATGACTCACGCAAATGATGTACAAGATGGAGCCGTAGGACAACCGCTTTAATAACCAACTTTAATCATAAAGCACATGGCAGTACAAGAATCCACATTCACAACCCACATTCATAACTACTAACCACATTCATACCTAATCGTCCGCGTAGCGCCACAGTGTCCCAGCAGTGTCCACAACGTATAGTTCTCCATCTTCGGATGCATCGCCCGTGACCACTCTCATCCCATACAAAGAAGAAGACAAAGGAAAAAAAAAAAAGAACGTCGAACGCCTCAGCATAAAGCGAGGTGTAACTGCTGCTATTGCTTAAGCTGTCTGCTCGTCGAACTTGACTCATCCATAGCATCCATCATATGCAGTAGGTCTGCAGCAGAAAATGCACCCTCGAGCCAGTGCAACTTCTGCACGAAAACAACCAATTTTGCTGAATTCGATATTAGCAGACGACCTCGTTGAAGCGCGCGACGAGTTCCATATGACGAGCACTAAAACGGCTGTGATGGTACAGGTGTCTCGTGTCCATACGCACAACTGTGGTGGTTTTAAACTGCGTGGTGCCAGCGACTGCAGAATGGTACGTTCTTACAAGGTAGCCTCACAAGCAAGATTTTCTTTTCTTTTTTTTTTTTTTGTAGCTGAGCTGCCGAACGCGACCAACGAACCGCGAGGCGCACATTCATATTTGTTGGCATGGTAGAGGAGGGGGGGGGGAGTTGAAACATTCATTGAGAAACCGTCCTAACTTGAAACGAACTTTGTTGGCGTTTCAGTGCACTAGCTGCACTGCTGATCCCTCTGGATAGTGTGGAATATAAATTACGCGAATATTTCGTGACATTATGGCCGAAAACTTTTAATATGCAACAGGAGGAAGAGTGTTTCAATATGCCCCTCCCTTGGGCACGTAGTAGCAACAGGCTACGGGTATGTTCAACCATTTGGGTATTGCTCAGGACAGGAATCAGGGATTTGCCGTGCAGTCATGGCAAACGTACTTTTTATTTTTTTGAAATTCCGTGTTAGCGCCACGAAGCAACTGTGGCTATGAGCGGCGTACAGACGTGGACAGATGGAGAAAGGACAGCAGGAAGGAGGGGGGGACAGGGGGTTAGTATGCGTCCTGGGGCTAGAGTTTGAACTTTTCGCTATCCCGTAACGCTTGCTAAGCGCTCGTGCTCCCCGGTTGACGGCCAATGCGCGTGACGGAATGAGCGCGCAAATTTTGAAAAATAGCTATAACGATCGCTATGTGCACATCAAGATTGAGCCCCTGGACCGACTTCAGGGGGAACTGTGCCGACATTCGTCTGGAAAGTCTTCGGAAAACACAGAGAGAACATCAGACAACACAGCCACGGCGATTCGAACCCGTGTCACCTCCCAGTCTCAGCGTGGAAAGCGATCATCCTAACCACTATGCCACAGGAGCTGGTCAAGGCAAACGTATAACAGGTTACTACAATCCCAATGTGACCAGCCTTTGCAATCCCAGCATTGATCCCCTGTTCGGTTCGTACTTCTAATGTCACACCAGACAGTAATATTCCCCGAAGGCATCCCAACATGATTTGGGCACCGTTTATTCTTGGACGTCCTGGGCTTTGCTCTGCCCAATGTTTGCTGCGTCTTGCTTTTCTCTGCGATGTACATACCACATTTGCGTTTCCAAGTCGAAGCAACCGTTGGCCGCGCCTCATGTGGCGAATTTCCTCATTCATCATAATTAATTAATGTGTTGTTGTTGTTGCAAGTTTCCCCATAACGGCATGGCACCGGCAAACGCCATTTAGCCGCCAAGGAAGACGCCATAAGTTACTAGAAGTTGCAAAGTTAAAACTGCCAAAGAAGCTGGCATACAAGTATATATGTCCCAACTTTCGTGCTACTTGTGCAAGCATTCTATAGTGTACTTCTGGGGATGAAACTCACAAGTGGGCAAGTGGAGGACGATAATTAGGATACTTGACGTTTCGAGAGGACAGCTTCACCAGAAAAAGATACCTTCATTATCTTTTTCTGATGAAGCGCGTCCGCTCGAAACGTCAAGTATCCTAATTATCGTCATCCCACTTATTTCCCCCTTTGGGTACGCTAGTACCGGTTTTTACTCTTGTCTTTGTGTACCTGGCAGTCCTTTTTATCGTCCTGCTCTATACTTCACAAGCTGCTGTGTGTTGAGGATGCGCAAAAGAGGAAAAGCGAACGAGACAGACTCATGAGGACCGGAAAAGAGAATAATCCGTAGAGCCCTCTTCTGGGTCAGGAGAAGGGGTTGAAGGTTGCTGGCTATGTGAAGCCATAAACATCGAGAGCGTATGTGATACATCGCAGTGGATAAGGGCGTAGCACACAGTAAGAACGGTTACCAAGCGTCTAAGCTTAGCAAGAGCGTAGCACTCAGTAAAAACGTTAGCAGGTATACTAAGCGTCTGTGCTTAGCAAATGCGAAGAGACCAGACGTAGTTCTGCATTCCACAAAGTGAATATGGTGTTGCCATATGCGCCGACTGCGCACGGGCTTCGGCGCTTGGGGCCAGACCCCTCCCCCGAGTGGTCAGACACCCAAACTTGACATTCTCTATCACACAACCGCATTACAACAAGGAAAGCCCACGTCGCGAAAGCAAACAGCAACTCAATTTAAGACAACAAACCCTCATTGTTTTTTTTTAAACAAACCTCCACTTCATGCCGTGTTCGCCTCGAGATGTTTTGTTGTCACCACCTTGCGTGGAGTAGCCAGTGACGTCACGCGTTGGATGCGAGCCGCGAGAGCAGACGACGCATAGCTGTTCGAGTGCTTGTTTTGTGTGTGCGGCGCTTGCGGACTCTGCTGGTACGACTCCGATACCAAGTATAGCTTGACTCACGTTAAATGGAGGAGCAAAATGACGTAGACGAAATATCAGGAGTCATAACTGCATTTATATGAAGCGAGAAGTGGCGGGACAGTGCGTGTCAGTAGGCATACGAGCCGCTATTTTCTTCAAATTCAAATTCATACGAGAGCAACACAAGTCTAGTTAGCATACCTTCGTGTATGAGAAAGAAAGCAGTTTCATTAGCTTTAGTGGGAACTTTGTCGCAACCTTAGTGGTAAATTAGTAGCAAGGTGTCTATTTTTTTTAGCTTATACTTGCAGCACGGCTTATGTACGATGTAGGTTTAACATGCATAGCAATAGCAAATTATCAAGAATAAGACAAAGACTGGGTTCAAAAGCATCTAGGAGCTTCTGTTCACTGTGAACGAAAAATTAAGTTACACAATGAAACATATCAAAATGGTTTTACTAGTGACAAGCTTTCGCGCAGGGTTTGCGCTTCATCAGGATATGTCTGTACATTTTACATGTGTTGTACCTGTGCTGTGCCCACATATGAGCAGCCTACAGATATGGAAAGATGGAGGGAGAACAGCAGGAAGGAATGGGGCACAGGGGGGTTAGTATGCGTCCTGGGCCGATTTCAAGGGTAACTGTGCCGAGACATTCGTCTGGAAAGTGTTTGGAAAACCCAGTGAAAACTTCAGACAGCACAGCCGGTGGTAGGATTCGAACCCACGACCTCCCAGTCTTCAGCACGACCTTGGCTACCATCAACGAGCGGGACACCTTAAACAGACCATGAAAGGACATTTGACAAGCCCACGATCATTTTTAATTTGTTCCCCTCTACTAAAACATTCACTCTGTGAAATATGAAGTTGAAAATGGTTCAAATTGCGAAGATATTATAATTTAACCACGGGCGTGAACGGCAGCTGCTACGGCCCGCCTCCGAGGAGAACTGGCCGTGACATCATACACAGAACATGTTGCCGATTCGTCGACGGGCTTTTGCCAGCAAACTGCAAAATTTGCAAGCAAGCTTGCATACTTAGCCGTGAAATATGTTTTAATTTGACCTGGAGACAAGGTTGTATCTAACCGTTGATACAGAATCCTACGAGAAATGTAATATAGCCGTGGACTGTCAGCATGGTTACTGGAGAACGTTTTCCTCTTTGAACGTCTTCTTCGTCAGAACATACCTCCGTCGGTGACATTTTACGAGCTGCTGAGTACCGAACGATCCATAGACGTGTGTGTGTCGCATGATCTCTTCCTCCATTGCTGACAATTCGCCTTTCGCTATATTTCAAGTGATTTCGACGGCAGATATACGACGTCGTTGTTGTCCAAACCGAAACCATGCACATGGTCCCGCGGGGTGTGTCCTCCTCGTCGTTCACAGTTGGCTGAGAAAATTGGATGGCGATGACGTAAGCCCGCTTCGAAGGCATATATCCAGCGGTCACGCCCTGCTATTTTTGTCTGATAATTAACTGCGCCCCCGTTTTAAGTGAATACGGTTAAAAGTCGATGTGTGTACGCTAGTAAAGGGATCATGAGAAAGGTTTCCTGCAGAGTACTCGGGAATTCGCGAAAATTTCATGGTCCCGCTCCGCCATGCCGCCGGTGGAGGCAGAGAAGAGGAAGAAGAGCAAGAGAATTTGTATTAGGTGTTTGAATCATGAAGCTCGAACACAATCACCGCGATTTGTTGAAGTGTTATGTGTTCATCGCAATGCTTTTCGTCATCTGCGCCTTCATAGCCACTGCCTTGACAATGGGGTGGTGGAAAGGGTTAATCGCATACGTTCTCCTGTTCGCGTCGACGATGCTAGTGGGATCTGTAGTGGTAGCTGGTTCTGTCAAACGTCACACTAGCCATGAGAGACTCATGACTGTACGGGACCAAGGCGACCGGCATGTTGAGGTGCCAGTAGGCGTGGACAACCGAGGCTTTGAAAATCACTCGCCAGGCTACTCTCCAAGTCTCGGATTCGGACTCAGCTCCACGTATCGAGACCTTTCGAACCAAACACAGTACAAGATCATGCCACGAAGCTGCATATCGTCTCCATCTGTACGTGGCGTTATCAACGGTTATTGGACAGAAAACGACGATAACTACGGAAGTGGCTTCCAGCACGAACTGAAAGATAAGACAGGAAAAAGCAAGTCGGACACATGTTTGCATGGATTCGGCGGCCTATCTAGCTGTGCGGAGAGCCCGGTTTGTGACAATTTTTGTAGCATCCCTCAGGATAAGACAAAAGGAGCTATAGTGTCCTACCAACGTCGAAGAAACGTTAATTGTGCGTATCAACGCGATGAATTCTTAAAGAATAACCCCATGATAAAGTTGATCAGACCTTCACCGCTGAGACGTAGCAGAACCATTTCGTTGTGGCCGACCTGTTCTCAGGGTCAGTCGTTTAACCAGACTAATAGATTTTTTCTTACGGCATCACCCGAACAGACAGAACGTACGTCTGCGCAGGAAGGCGCCAAGAGGTCAACCGTTGAAGAGCATCTCGACACTGCTCGTCAAGAGCAGCCCCAAATTAAATTTACCGATTACGGTTTCAACGTCGCACTAAGTGATACCTTGAGCACTCTAAGCAGCACATCCGACGTTAAGAACGAGAGGGGGCTGTTCCCCACGGCCAACGAGTCTCCGATGAGCAGTTCTTCTCTCGTGCCATCTTTCTGGAAAACAGAGGCGTCATCTCCTGTCGACACTCCCCACCCTGGGAATCGGGTAACTCCGCCTCCTGGGCTTTCGAACATGAACTCTGTTTCCCCATCCAGCTGCTCACCATCTGGCTACAAACCATCCTATCTCTTGGAAGCATTCCTTTCATCGAGTTGGCATTCGAACGAACCTGAGAGCGAAGACGAGAACAAAATGCAGACCTCTACGAAAGAGTTTCTGCCGGAGCATGTGTTAGAAAACGAACATATTTTCACGACAACCTCAAGCTCCTGCAAGGGTGACCTTACAGAAGTAATATCCGTGGTCTGTAATGGAGAGAGGGAACGTGAAAGCGACGGGAGAGCAACATTCGCGTCTTTCAGCGTCACTTCTTCTGGTGTCAAAGGAACGAGGTAGTGTCGGACCTCATGCAGACATAGAACCAATTCCATGCGGAAGAATGGTAAGTAGACAGAAAAGGCAAACATTCTTAGTTACTGGCTCTGAGCATGGGCTTCAAAACACGAGACACTCTAGGATTTCAAACCACGTGAAAGAATCTCCCCACTCGACGCAGTGCTCGTGTAACCATACATTCCAGCCTGATAAGGTCCATTAATTGGATGACATCTTTTTGTTTTGGGGCGAGGGGGATGTTCTCTATAAGCGTTGTAACGAAAGTCTAGGTAAATGGCAACATAAAACTACAAATAATCAGGTAAAACGAGATACGTGTGAACAGCAGTTGCTCATTTTCTGCATCTCTTCTTCGAATGCTGCAACTAACAACTGACCCACATCTATGGATGGCTATGCAATCGTAGGTTGTCATGTCATCAGAGGATGTTACGACGAGACACTTACGGGCAGCGTTGCACCCCGTACTCAAAATTATGTAACGTAGAGTTGTACCACAACTCAACACGCGAAACACATACTGCAGATATACTTCCGAGGCCACAAATGCACTTGTGAGACAAGCAACGAACCAATTCCAACCAATTTTAACCGCCCACTCTCTGTGCGTAATGCAATCTCTAGTCCTCTGCAGATCACTCTGCGTACATAACTCTCAGACTTCGGGTTCCGGACTGATATATCCACTATAATATTGAAATAGTTGGCTCCAAGTCTAAAATACGGCTTAGACCTAGCTTGAAGGAGTCGTGTGCTCAAAACACCTGCGTCAACCATGATCCCGTAACCGGATAAAGGTATGGCATTCCGGAACAATCAACTCTGTGCATCGCATTGTTTGTGTTTAATTTCTTCACCGCATCATGCGTTTATTTTCCATTGCAGTGACGTCTGAGGAGATTTTGCAAGGTGAACTAATTCATGGAGGGAAATATGCAGGCTTAATAAACGTTACATTATCAATTCTGCGTGCTTTGTCTCGGATGATTGTCTGCACACAATGGTGAAAGTGATGTAAGGATACTTTTGCGCTCTCCTCTCAGCTGAAGGTCAAGGTGAATAGATCAGATCAGTTTGCTGGTAACTAGACTCTGAATTATAGATCTGTTCTCGATTCCTGAACACATTTCAAGAGGTACTTACGGAATGAATATTATTAGTACAGTCGACCCCGTTTATCCAGACTTCACTCATCGGGATCCTGTGCTATCCGGACAAAAATCGTGGGAACAAATTTCAGTCCATTCAGTCCATCAGCATTCTAGCTTCATTTAACCGGGCTTGAGCTTCCGGATCCCGACAAGAATTTCCAGGAACCGCTATAGGAAAGTACCCAACAACATATCCGCATTACAGACGAAGAGCGACTGCATTAACAACGCATTACCGGGAAGAGCGACTGCCTAGTGGTGCCCTTATGGAAATTTAGGAAAAGTAAACAGTGTTAACACTCCCCTTAGTGAAGTGGATGGGCAAATTGAGCTCCTCCTGACAGAAAAACGAATTCGAAGATGAGAACGCACGACAGCTCGATAACTCGATGACGAAAATTTGGTAAATTGGTACTGTCACGTTAGGAGAAGAAATTATTGACTACAACGGCTAATGCGTCGTCCACGCCTGCCGCAACTAGCCCGACTTCCCCGTCGGCGGTGTCAACTGGCAGCTCAATGAAGCTTCTTATGTTAGACTTAGTCAAATTCGACCGCCGAAGATACCAGTGGCAGTTTTTTTTTCTTCGATCTCAATCAACAATCGACAACAATCCTACCTTGTCTTCAAGCGACAAAATGAACTACCTTATGGCCGCATTACAAGGGGAAGCAGCAAGTGCTGTGAAAGGGCTTCAGTTGTCTGCAGATACCTGTGAGACTGCGGTTTCGATTCTGCGGGATAGCTTTGGCAACAATAACCTCTGAATACAAGAACATCTCAAGAGCCTTGCAGACATAGAACCCGTGCATTCCTGCAGACAAGTTTACATTTATGCAAAGTACATGATAAGAAAAAATTGCTTCAGAGATGGTTGAAGTTACGTTGCGAGCGACGTTGCGTTACGAACGTAACTTCGACCATCTCTGAAGCAATGTTTTTTAACGTGCTGTTTTGAGTCGTCATGAAGAACGTTTGTGAGTAAAATGAACGATGTCGCGAGTGGGAATATATGGGATGCGCGCTGTCCAGTTTTCGCATTTTCGGTAGACACCCCTCACAAAAAGACTGTTGAGTGCGTTGCCCCAAACCACAATACGATGTACTTGCTATGAGAAGAAAGGGCATTTCGAGACGAACATAATGGTGTTGATTACTTTCGGGTATCACAAATGGGAGACGACTAGTAAGGTTCCCAAAACGTACCATATTTTACAAATGAGGCAACTTTGCGATATTTTATCTCCTTAAAGGCAAACCCTAGAATCTTCAGAACTTAGGATGCAATGCTACCCACCCCTGACAATATGTGAATAAATAAATAAATAAATAAATTCATCTGAATATGTCAAATAATTATGAAAATACGTGGCGTCAAACATCGTAGGAAGCGCAATGGTCGAAATACTCACAGCTGAATGATAATTCATTAAAAAATAACCACCAATTATTTTAAACTACTTTGAGCGCCAATATGCCTCATAGGGACAAGGCTTTAGTATATGTCTGAAAGAAAAAATTGGAGAGGTCGACCGGACCATCCTACCTGATTCGGCGTGAAATCACCCAGCTATCGAATGCGTGAGAAATTCAAAGCAGAACCAAATGCCATTTTGATTCCCACTACCACCAAAGTTCTTGGGGTGACATGGAATCAAGAATGCGACACACTATCACTACCTGCCACGGTTAGTCTTAAACCCAAACTGCAAAACGTTATCACGAAACGCCAAGTCTTGCGTCGTATTCCACAAATATACGACCCTCTAGGATTCCTTCTACCCTGTACCGTCTCTGGAAAGCTGCTGCTCCAGTTGATATGGAAAATAGAACTGGATTGGAACACTCCATTACCTCCTGTGCCACCAGTAGAGAGCTTGATACAGCTACCTGCCTCTTATGCAAGACTTTGGAATCCCACGATACTTCGTTTACTTCTGATCACACAGAGGCGGAGTTACACTTCTTTTCGGGTGCTAGTCTCGGCGCCTTTGGAATTGTCGTCTATCTTCGTTTAAATTCTGGCCTTGACACATATTCTGTTCAGCTTCTGACGGCAAGAACACCGATCGCACACTCTAAATCGTTTTACACCTTAAAGGGTGTAAATCAAAATGTTCATGGCGCACACCTTTTAAGGTGTAGTTTAACACCCTCATTGCAACTGGGGTGTAAAGGGTGTAACGCCGAATAAGACTGCCGGGTTTGTGGCAATAAGCTGGTAACTGTGTATTCACAATTACCAGCATATTGCGTATAATCACATTGAGGTCCATATATGTATGCACATCAAGGTGATTAAATATGTGTGTAACCATGCACAGCCGACATACAGACAATCATGTATGGCGTGGCAGCTGTGCATGGCAATGAAGCATGGCAGCTGTATATAGCTTTTCGTGAAACTGTAGACCTTCTCATGAGCAGACACCTCCCCCACATGCATGTTCATTACTTAGAACGCTGCATTTATTCGTTTCTTCAAGGCTTTGCAGTGTTGTACCCACAAATATCTAACCCCTGTAAAATGCATTAGGTTGTTCATTATCCGCGACCACGGTGTAATATAAAGATAAGAGGTGATGACACCCACGGCAGCGGAGCGTCCAGATAATGTTCGCTTTCGAGGTCCCCTCGCCTGATCGCCATCTCTCGGCGCGTAGTAGGACTGACAGGACCGCCAAAGTTTATATATGCCTTTCCCGGCGTTGCAAGCGAATGTCTTGTGCTCTTGGCCTCGGCAGCTATGCGCACCGTGCAGCTATGCAGCTGTGTGCATGTGCGGCAGCTTGCGCACCGTCGGATGGCGATCAGGCGAGGGGGCCTGGAAAGCGAACAATATCTGGACGCCGCCTTCGCATGGCGAGACAAGAGAGTGTCATCACCTCTTATCTTTATCTTACACCGTATCCGCGACTCATCACGATGTTTGGTCCTTTCCTATCTGTATGGTTGTACGCGTTTCGAAGGGAAACACCAGCATTTTAAAGATGTTGCTAGAAAAACTCGACATTTTAAGAATATAACCCTTTCATTAGCAAGAAGACATCAATTTTATCAAATGTATGTGTGGTCGCAGCCTTTCATCAGAAATGCGACATCTACTGATGGTTCCAAGGAGATTCACGCAGAATCTATAGTATATGTGAAAAGTGCAGTTGATAATGATAACACATTTGCTGTTGGCTGTTGTTGCCAAAGAATCTTCAGAGGAGGACTTACTCGTGTTCATTGACATTGCAGGCATACATGTTATTAACTCTGATACCATTTTTTCTCATACAAACATTAACTACAGTTGAGTATGATGAGCACTATCATGTATTTGTTCTGTCTTGCAATGAGGAGCAACGTGTTTAAGAAATTTAAGCACTATCTCAACAGATCTTCTAAATCTGCATGCATTACCAGATGGTAGACTTGTTGTAAATCCAGGCCATGCACTGTTGTAATGTAACTTCCTGTTCCCTGTTGTTGTATATATTTACTGTTGTTCATGTGAACGAAAACAAACATACACCCTTTCTACACCCAGGCGACACACTATCACCATATTTCACCTGAGGGTGGAATACACCAACGTTACACCCTCAGGAACTTCCAAAACAAAGTTGTAGGGTGTGAAAGGGGTGCAATCTTTGTTAATACACCTATTTTACACCTTTAAAGGTGTGAAACGATTTAGAGTGCACCCATAAAGGAAGTGACGCTGGCTAGGCTGGTGCTCCTGGGCGCACTAATGTCCACACGTCTCCCAAATATTTGCAAAAGAACTTCAAACTGAAAACGCAGCATCGCTTCTGGGGAAGATTCAACTATTGCACTACATTGCATAAGAGGAAATCTAAGTTGTTGGACATCGTTTGTGCGCAATAGGGTACTTGAGATACGGCGCACCGTTACACAAGATCGTTGGCGATACGTGGCCACTGACGTGAACCCAGCGGACCTGCTTACTAGAGGAATATCCCCAAGGCAATGACTTGCATCGCAGTTGTGGTGCAACGGGCCGCCATGGCTACAAGCTCCCTTAAACAAGTGGCCCACATTGAACAGTCCGGTTAATGCCAAGGAGCTCGAGGTAGATCACGCCGTGTTGCGGACGGTCGCATCCAGTTTGAATGCCACCATGGGGGCAGTGCGCGAGGACTGGACAAGATATCGTACCAAGCCCTGAGAAGCCTGGGGAACACAGCCCAATGACGTCTTCCAAAATACCTGAACATGATATGGGAAGCAGGTAGAGCCCCGTCATCATGGAAGCACGCCGTGGTAGTACCGGTATTGAAACATGGGAAGTCTTGGCAGAAGCTGTCGTCTTACACAACGCTCTCCCTCACTTCATATATGGCTAAACTGATGGAGCGTTCGATACAGGCCCGCCCCATTGGTTTTTAGAGTCCTGAGGAAACCTCCCGGATTGCATGATAGGCCTCAGAAGGGGTCTGAGCGCTGTCGACAGCGTCCTGCATTTCTGTTCAGCAGCAGATAGCGCCCAAAAAAGAGGGATCGCGATGCTCGCCGTCTTCCTGGATATAAAGCTAGCCTTCGACAGCGTTTAACCACCCGTGGCAGTAGAGTGCCTCGTTGCGGCCTGCATAACAGGACGAACACTGTGACTGGTGGGAGACCTTCTGACAGATCGCAAAGGGCAGGTGTACGCCTTGACACTGTGATGAGGTTGGCTAGCCCTATTGGAGGCCTCCCGCAGGGCAGCGTTTTAAGACCTATATTATGTAACCTGGTCATATCGTCCCTGCACAAATGTCTCACCACATCGAAACGGACGATCTCTATGTCGATCTACGCGGGGGATGTAGCGCTGTCGTGCATATGGTGCAAATGGGACGGCTAAATGCACAGATGGAAGCAGCTCTGCAGATCATTTCCGCACACTTGGAAAAGGAAGGACTAAGCGTCTCGTCGAAAAAGTCGTGCTCCATGATCACCAATCGCGAACGTCGACGAGAAGCTAGCGTGGAGCACCGAGGCTGCCCATTGCCGATTGTGAAGCGCCAGAGGTTCCTGGGGGTCAGTATTGATGACAGGGTGAATCGGAGCTCACAGGTTGCAGCCGTTAAGAAATCCATCCGATCGTTCCAGAATGTTTTCCGACGCCTCCAGGGCACAGACTGCAAAAACCCTGACCGTAATAGGCCACCGCAAAGTATAACCTTGACCAACCAGAGGATGGGGCTGCTCCCCAGCGACGCTCCTTTCCCTACATAGCGCGCTCGTCCTCCAGAGAATACTTTATTCCCAGCGCCTTGCTCTCCCATCTGCTACGAGACTGTCTGAGTTGGAAGCGGCTCATCGCGTGGGACGCCGAACCGCGTTAGGACTACCCCAACGGACGTCTTGCGGGATGGTCTACGGTGAATCCCAGTCGATGCCCCTTCGTCTACAGTCCACAGAGCACCTACTGCGGCAACTTGGCCGTCTGCACAAATCACAGGCCGGAAGAAACATCATACGACGGATCAACGAACATCGAGGATCCCGTTTCGAGGCTATGGCAGAAGGTACGTACAGGCTGCTTGCGCTGCCGGGACCTGAAATGTGCCCACCACCTGCGCCTTTTAATGTCGAAGATCCTGAAGTAGCACTATCGATATACGGCCTCCAGAAAAAGACGGAAGTTCCGGACCTTGTCATCCGATCGACGGCGGCGGAACTGATCCACGAACAATATGGAGCAGGTCTCCACGTGTACACTGATGGCTGAAGTAACGAAAAGCTGCAGGGTAGTACAGCGACGTTCTGGATACCTACGCTTCAGCACTTCTGGGGAGGCCACCTAGAATCCTTCGTCTCATCAACCCTGGACAAACAAGTAGCAATAGACAGAGCACTGGCTTTCATATCATCCATCAATACCCAAGGCGTTCTTATTCTATCAGACTCTAAATGTGCGCTTCAACGAATCACCAGATGCCGCAGGTCTCCACGTGTACACTGATGGCTGAAGTAACGAAAATCTGCAGGGTAGTACAGCGACGTTCTGGATACCTACGCTTCAGCACTTCTGGGGAGGCCACCTAGATTCCTTCGTCTCATCAACCCTGGACAAACAAGTAGCAATAGACAGAGCACTGGCTTTCATATCATCCATCAATACCCAAGGCGTTCTTATTCTATCAGACTCTAAATGTGCGCTTCAACGAATCACCAGATGCCGCCAGGAGGACACCAGCGCGCACAAGATTGTAAACAGCCTCAGGCTTTTAAAAGAAAAGGGGTCCAGTGTGAAATTCCAGTGGATCCCTTCACACGTCGGAATAGATGGGAATGAAAAGGCTGATTCCATTGCCGCTGCTGCCCACCTTGAACTAGAGCCCTGCGCGGATGAAATTTTTGGCATCCGCATCCGACCCGCATCCGCGCACACATTATCCGCATCCGATCCGCATCCGCACCATACACAACAGTTTACATCCGCATCCGATCCGCTGAGCAAAACGCACCATCCGCATCCGATCCGCAAAATCCGCACGTTTCGAAAGACGTGTAAAGACCGCCGGAAGCATGTTGGTATGATTTCGGATGCCTCCATGCTGCCACGGAAGGACTCAGTCATGACGACAAGCAAAGGTAAACCTTTCAACAAACGTGATATGGAGAGACATCTGGAACGCGTGGAACGCTACTACCTCGTCGGTGCTCGCGCGGTTCGAGACACCAGAATGCCTCCTCTCCCGTCTTGCCGCCGTGCATGGTCAAAGGTGAACCCGAGCATGCGCTCGCTGTCGGCTGTCGGCGCGCAATACGAATAAATTGCTGGTGGAAAAATGACAGCACGCGGTATATCCGCATCCGATCCGCTACCGATCCGCTGCCTCCGTATCCGCATCCGAACCGCATCCGACCTCGCGCCATCCGCATCCGACCCGCACACGGCCGAACGTGCTAAATTTTCATCCGAATCCGCAAGTATCTTGCGGATATCCGCTTCCATCCGCGGATGGTGCAGGGCTGTACCTTGAACCACCGAACACGCCGGCGTCAAACGATCCTGACACCAACAGAAGGCGATTTTCAAGATACCTTCATAGTGTCCGGCTTCCAGCCTCTGCTGACAAGATACGTAAAGAGAAGACATGCGGTTCTGCTTTATCGACTAAGGCCCAAGTTCGTGCTAACACCAGCACTCCTACACAAGATGAGTTTCGCTCCCTCTCTGCGCTGCGGCTCCTGTTCCGTTCTCGGGGACCTCGAGCACGTCATTATGCATTGCGCCAACCACAAGACCGTCAGAGAGGCGATGCTGCACATGTACAAAGCCCTGAAACTTCCCAGTGACACTTTTGAAGACGTCCTCTATCTCGAAGGGTCAGAGCCTTGCCGTAGAGCAGCCAGGGACGAGCTGCTGGCCTTCGCAGCAATCGTGGGACTATCATGATGCCTCCACCCCTCTACTATCTTGCCTTTCTTTTCTTTTCCCGCCCCTCCCCACCCTTTTCTATAACAGATCGAAACTTGCCGCTTTAGAAGTGCAGGCAGACCTTACTCTGCTTCCGCATCTACGACTTACTACCACCACCACCACCACCAGTACAACCGTCAGTGGGCGGTGTTGCTACTAGTGAATAGGCGTTGTTTCTAGATTGCTTGAATGCGTGACATGGTGGCAACGCGTCATGGGCCACAGCTATAGAGATGCAAAATTTCCGGAAATTTTGAATTGCTCGAAAAAAAAGAAGAAAGAAGAAAACGGTCTTTTTCGTGTTTTTTTTTCCCCGAAAAATTGAAAAAATTGAAACAAACGCGGTTACTGCTGAGTCGAAGCATTGCCGACCAAACCACAGCATACAATGAGATAGAAACATTAGTAGTGCTCATCCTCTAGGCGTAAATGCAGCGCAGAGCGTCCCATGAGGCTGCTGTCTACTCAGCGATAGGAAATTAGAACAACCCGTCCACTCCGACCAGAACTCCGGCATTACGTGAACGCAATGGCGATCGCTTGGAGCCATAGAAATCTTAAGGAGTATGCTTGAAGGAAACCTCCGAAACTGGGACGTACGGGCGAGGGGAGCGCCATATTGAATCAGCTACTGTTGCCGCGGCGCATGCAAACAAAGGAATCCAGTAAGCATACAGCAAACATAACGCCAAAAATGTTTTTGGAACAGTAACACACCGCCAGAACCCATGAAACCGTAAGATATATGAAAACACACACACACACACGAAGAAACAGACACGACACGGACGCCACATGGGGACGCCATCTCCGCCGCTGCTGCTGCCTCAACCAGCCTTGACTACACGCCTGGATAGGGGCGGACACTGACAAAATATGTAGCCGACGGAAGCAGAGGAGCAACCGAGCAAGTGTTGCAACAGCTTTTGGAACTGTGGCTGCTTTCACGGGCTGGAAATACACGACGTTTCCTCGGCTGATTCAATGTTGCTGCCTCCGAGCGCATACATTGAGAGAGGGAAGAGCCCCGTTCAAGTGCTTTGCTCTCCTCCGATCCTCCTCCCCAGCTTTCCTTCTAGCCTCTCCCCGTAAGATTTCTATGCTTGGAGCGGTCAGACGGAGCTCTAAGTTGGCGGTTGTTGGCGGATTAGAGGCATCTAAGGCACTGTTGGCGGGTTGGAACGCATCAAAGGCACGAAAATTTACATTTTTGAATTTTGTCGCCTGGTAATTTTGGGCTATTCTTCCGGAGACGAGGAAAAAAAATTTTTTTTTCCCAAAAAATTTCCGTTTTTTTTTTCGGGGCTTCGCATCTCTAGCCAGAGCCCCAAAGACAAGTTGAAGCCCCGAAAGGACATCGTTGATGGAAACCATTGAAGGCCAGCCACAGCCACAAGCTTCTAAAATGCTGCATAGTATGTCAAGCCTTCTTCCTCTGCCCAGACCGCTGGGTGCTACACATGGTCTATGGAAATCCTGGAGACTATGGAGAAGTGAGTTCCAACTATTTTCTGTTGCAACTGGTTTGAAGTAGATGTGGCTTTTACAGCGCAGTGGCGTTACCGCCTGAGGCAAGTTGACTCTCCCCACTGCAGTCACTGTGGTGCTGTAGAAGATCTAGAGCACATTCTTCTCCATTGCCCACACTACTAACCTTCCCGAACCGTGTTCTCCGGATCCATTAGTACCCCCTTTACCCCTCTCTCACAAAATTGCTTGGCCCCTGGCCACATCAAGCCCACCAACGCTCTGCCATCAAAGCTCTCTTCACCTTTCTGGATACCATAAGACTCCGATCCTTATTGTGTAGGGGCTCATTATTTCATTCCCCGCATCACTATCAGCAATGGGGTAGAGTATCGCACCTGGCGATGAAACTCCCCATCCATCATCTCACAATAAAGTTGCTGTTGTTACTGGGAGCACAGGGAAAACATTCACAGCCATGTCGGCTTCGTGTTGAAGTCTAACAGGCTCATCATACCGAGGTCTATGCGATATGAAACATTGACATTGTTGCACACGGTACACTATGGTGAAGAAAAGATAAAAGAACTGGCTCGGCGAAGTAATGTTTTGGTCGGGCATGTACTCTGCTATCGCGCAGCTAGCCAACAGCTGTTCGAGCTGCGAGAAGTATAAAGCCCGCAACGTAAGGCTTCCGGCGATGAGTCACGACATTCCAAGTCTGCACACTCGATGCTTACCAAGTCTGCCCTGGGAAACGGTAGGATGCGACCTCTTTTCCCATGCAGGACAGGAATATATTATTGTCGTGGATCTCTCTTAATTTTTCTTTGAGATTCGTCAGCTGCTCACGACGACAGCCAGCATCGTAATTTCGTTTCTAACGGAGGTTTTTAGTATACACGCAATTCCCGTGAATCTTGTCACAGATAACGGTCTGCCGTTCAGTTGCTATACATTTAAAGAAGATGTGTACAAGGTCAATGTGACACACATAACTTCAAGTGCTCATTACTCTCGTGTCAATGGAATGGTACAGCGAGCTGATTTGGAGGTAAAGAAGCTTCTAAGGAAACACCCTTATAAGAGTGATGAATTTCGATGTGCACTATTGGTGTGGAGGAATACACACCGAGGCAAAACCCTCAAGTCCCCCTCGCAAAGACTAATGGGACGACAAACGCGCACTTTATTGCAAATTCATTACAGACATCTCGAACCCAAAGTCGTGCCGCCACAAAATGTCATTGGTCGTCTGCGCGACATACGTCACCGTCAGCGGTGCTTCTATAATAGAGGCATACAAGGCAGTTACCGGACCTCCACAGTGACGACCCCATATCAGTATACGAACAACAAGCTCGTGCGTGGTCAGGAGCTACCGTACTGGACCCAGCTGGGGCACCCCGGTCTTATCTCATCAGAACGGAAGATGGACGGGAACTTCGTCGCTCCTGGGAACACCTTCGTGCAACACCGGAACCTCTGCAACCCAGTCTGTCTACCCAAGATCCCGGCTAAGAACCATCAGCGGCGTCGACGCTTAGGTGAAGCTCCCGTCGGTGTCGAAGCCCGCGAAGATATGCAAGACCAGAGCACTGAACCTTTATTGCGATAATTAAGTTGTAAGATGACTGAGTGTCATTCTTATTAAATCGTTGTAGTTGGTATACTTTCATTGATGCATTGTGAGAACGCACTTGTAAGGGAAGATGCAGTGTTACCAAAGTTCGATAAGTTCCCTTTCCATCTTGTTTGCGCCCGCTCCCCTTTGCGTGATAAAAGAGCATGTGTATGCCTGTACAGCCGTCAGTGGGAGGTGTTGCTACAGAGAATAAACGGTTCCTAAACCACTTGATTGCGTGACAGTTACAAGAATTTCCTGCACTCTAAGAAAAAGGGAGTAAGTTTAGTCCTTTTGGGAACTAAATGCGTTGCGTTGCGTTGTGTACTAAATGAGTTAAAAATTTAGGGAGTAAATGCACGGGAGTAAATGAATGTCACAGAGTGGAGTCTGCATCTCACGCTCTGTGCTAAAAAATCACAGGTACATAGTTCATGCGCATGAATGAAAATACGTACTTTGAATTTCCTTTGGTTTTCCTCAGACGCTTTCAGACATATGTCGGCACAGTTCCCTTAGAAGTCGGCCCAGGACGCACATTCCCCCAGGGCGTGAGTCGTGACGTTGCCCACATACGTGAGGCCGACAACGGCAAGCCCTATCACCACCACCACCACCACGTACTTTGAATTAAACCGTCAACCGTGTCGAGTAATATCAAGTCTTGACATGCATAGGGCACGATTTCACAAGAAAGAACCGCGAACTATTTTTCTTCTGTGTGGGCGAAAAATTCCTAAGTTAGCTAAGTTATATAGCCTTAGTTCATCAAAATCACGAAGAGCACATAATTACGTGGACTGCCGCATTCGGGAGACCACTTACAGATTTCGTTGACTCTTTGCATTCCTGGGAAGTAAATTTCCGGGTCAGGGGACTAAAATGGGGAGTAGTTGCAATGTACTGGACTAGAAGCTGTAATTACTCCACATTTCACTCCTTTTTTTTTCTAGAGTGTGGCTTGCGTGTCGCGCTGTCCTATCCAACTGGTCGTTTACACGGTTGACACTACTTCCGTGTATGATCAATCGAACTATGCTGTACTTACAAGCTGGACGAAAGCGTTTCCTTCAAAAAGTTCTGTGTGCTTGTGTCTTCTCTAGCGGCACCAGTGACTTAGTGATTACCTATATCTGGAGCTCCACCCACTTTTTGAGGTGCCGGGCCAATCAAAGGTCGAAATACGTTCATGTACTATTGCAGGCTATCGTGAGTTATATTTCATCATTACTTACTGTATATGCCACCATGCTGGGGAAACTGGATTGGACTGGATTGAAACGGATATCCATAGTGACATACAGAAAAAAAAAAAAAAAACAACAACAAGAAGTCACTTCTATTAACGCCATCTGGATGGAGGGAGACAGGAAGTTGCAGGACGGCAGAACCGCTTCTTGGTAGCCGACGTCGATGCTTCAGTTGGTAACGTGTTGGCTAGCTGAGCTCAAGATCGCGGGTTCGATCTCGACCAAGGCCTGTAGCTATGTGGGGAAGGTAAACACTGCTTCCAGTACCATGGGTCAGAGACTTCCGACGCACGTCAAAACAACGGCAGGCGGTCTAAATTAACCTTCCATCCGCGACGAAACATGTCATTTTCGCGTAAATAATTATTGCGGAGGAAAGCTGACTTGATTGGATGGATACAAGCGGGTATATACTCACAAAACGAAATAAAAGTAAGATGTGAATTGTTTTTTCGTTTTATTTTTGTTTTTTGCCACGAGATTCTCGCTTTGCCGTTCCAAGCTGCACCTCCATTTTGGGGAGATTTGGTGTGATGTCGGCCACCATAGAAACCACCACCTCAACAGTAAATTTATGATGGTGAATTGGGAAATTCGTCACATGAAGTGCGGCCCGCTACCTCCTCCCAAGAGGCACAATGAAACCAGGAACGAATGAAAACCGCTAAAGTCTGATTGACAAGTCTTGCCTCTAGATGTCAGGCTTCTCCCAATCGCCATACTCCATTTTGATACACGGCACTGTGTCTACCTTTGCTCTTGCGCCCCCGCGCCTCCCATAGCGGGATTTGATGCTTAGACGAAGGTAAGTACGAGGCGAAGGTTGCACGCATAGTCAGCGCATCCAAAACGAATTGATGACGATCAAAGTACCCTAGTGTGCGAATATAAAAAACATCGAGGTCCAGGAACGAAGGACTCGATGCGTCAACAAGATGTCTCGGAGCATCGCAACCGCTGCCTTGGCATTAGTGACTCTTACTACTGGGGGTTCGTACTTCCCCTTCATTATTCTATTAGTTAATGCTGAGTACTAGAACGCATTTAGATCTGGAAAATACCACAGTGCTGGGAAGAATACAAAGACGGGTACAGGAGGGATGCCACTAGAAAACACTGAACTGCCTACTGTAAACTTTTTGACCTGTTGTCAAGAATACACTCTCGCGCTTTGATAAGCACTAAACGTACAGGCGTTTCGTTTAAATTCTATAAAAGCAAATTGTTGTAGGGCAGTAAAAGATTATTTACGTCGTACCTTTAAGGCAGAATTGGGAAGTGGACAGTTCCCTATACCAGAGAGTTCAAAAGCTGCGCAGTTCTGTTTTCTGCTTGCTAGATACACAGAAAGAAAGTACTTCATTTGCAAATGAGCTTGAAGTACAGGTCGTGGGTGTTCGAAGTACCACAGGAGACAGGGTATCCTAATTCACGAACGTGTTGTTGATCTAAAATCTTATCCGATATGCCATCGACAGTTTCGCATTAGCGACAGGAACAAAACACATTGGTCACGCATAACACAACTGAATTTAGTTTTCTTTATTTAGCCAGGTGTTTCTGTGCAAGCTCGTTAATGAAAACATGACAACTAGACCAGTGTTTCCCAAAGTGTGGTCCGCGGACCCCTGGGGGTCCGCGAGAGTGTCCGTGGGAGTCCGCGACCGTCTCTCACATTTCAGTGAGGATTTTCGTCCCCGCAAACACGCGCTCGTACATGCTGCCCGATTTCCAAACACCCAGAACTTCCAAAATTGCTACAAGCATGCTTCAACGGCTAGCTTCTAATTTCTGATAGAAAAGTCCTGCAATGCACGTTTGTCCGCGTCATACACATACAAACAAGAAGAAGAAACCGGTCCGGAATCGCTTCTGAAGCTGTATCGAAAGGACGCAGCAGCTGACGAGGTTGCTGGTTATGCACTGGCTGTGACGGTGTGTGTTTGCAGGTGCGGATGGGGGTGGGGGGGGGGGGCGTGAATTGGTTCTCATCGCTTACAGGGGTCCATCACCGCCAAAAGTTTGGGAAACACTGAACTAGACAAGGAATACGACTAGAAAAACTTTGTATCTTTCTGAGGGAGAGAAAGACAGAGAGAGAGAGAGAAAAGGAAAATTGAGATATATACACATTGCACTTACAACATTGCTCGAAAATTACCACACAAATTCTTTGTAGAATATCTTTTTTTACGTCGTCTCACTGTTCTGTTATATTGTTTAGCAACAGCCGTACCAAGTGGAGGGTACAGCGACGTGGAACTTGGTATCGCAGGTGGAAAAAACGCCACTCCAGGGCAATTCCCATGGCATGTAAGGACCTTTTACGATAGATACTGTAAAGATATGCGTAGATTATCGATATCCATCCAAACAAGGCGGCCCTTCCGCTGGTGTGATAATCAGTATATACGTCGCAAACCGTTTCCTCAAAGAATACACGCGGGAAACAGGGAAAAGGGGGAAGACGATGGTCTCTGTTGTACCATTGTGTCGAATGATACAGTTACCGCTGCTCTCTTTAGCAGACAGCGGGCTCGGGGAGTATCCCGTAGTTAAGCATCCACATGCTCAGAAACGTTCAAAATCTCAAATCGGCACAGTCTTAATGCTGCACAGCCTGGAACCCGCGCGGGGCCTGTAGTCAACGAACATGGATTAACTTTGGTCTCACTGCGGTACTTATATAGGTCTCTCATGACCATAAACTAACCAACGTCGCTTTGTTTTGTGTTGCCCCAGTGCGCCCGCCCTGCGCTGAGCCTAAACGTCGCTAAAATGTGCATTTCATTCGACCAAACGACTTCGATGAACATCGAAAACACGCGAAGCTAGTACGTTGGCTCAGTGAGATCCTACTTTGAAACACGGCAATTGTTAGACCTCGCAGATATAAGCTTTGATTTTCGCGATTTGTGTTTCAGGTATTGTGGATTTGGAGAACGAATTTTGAACGCGGGGATATCGTGGCAAGCCCACGGTTCTTGTGTCGGTTAAAGGGGCACTAAAGTGCAAAAACACCTTGCTCTCAAATGAAAGTCCGTGTTTCAATTAGTGTAATACAAGCAAAATTAGCTCACACAGCGCTACCGTTTAAAAGAAGAGAAAAAAAGAAGAAAAACGCAATGAAAACAGAGCCGTCTTTGGCGGCAACGAATGGGGTCCCCAGGAAGCAAAGACTGGCGGCATCCAATGAGACAACAGGAGAAGCGCGCGCTTACCTATCGTGGCCGTGTAGATTTGGAACGGGTCCGATCGTAGTGTTCCGTATATGCGTGGCATGATGCGCACTGCTTCATTCTTCAATACCGATTCACTGAATTGTAGCCCACAAGAGTTCTCGCGAATATTCCACTGACAACATTTATCTTCACGGCCTTCGGACGGCGACGCCAGTCCGCTTCGCAACGAGCACTACATTTTTCACCTAGACTGCTCCATGGTGTGGCACGCCCAGCATGCACTAAAAACACCGATGCGCGAACTGGAACGACGTTCAGTGCTTAGCGCCGAAGCAAGAAAGAGCCCTGTATAATTTCTATTGCGGCTCCCTCTCTGTAGAATTAAGATAGCGTGGAACGTGATCTGAAGCGAACTTGTTTCTGCATTTTAGTGCCCCTTTAAGAAACTGGTACACAAGGGCGGATACATCTAATTTCCAACAAACTAGAAATGAGAACAATTGTCACTCTGAATGACAGTCTGTTTTGAACGTAAGAGCGGTGAAGTTCTCTTCTCAGGGTGTATATGATAAGAAAAGCGTGAACGTGGGTGATCAGCACCAAGCAGACGCGACGATGTTTCTTCGTGTAGCCTGCTTTACTTGGTGTCTGTAACGTTTACTTGTGTTTACGTTTACTTCGACTGCTTTCTTTTCGTATTCGAAGTTTTTCCTCGAAGACGCATGAAGACACACAGGTGCACTATTTTCCAGGTTCCACTCAATGTTCCGTCTACTTTGGCACATACACACATACAAAAAAGCACCAGAAATATGTCCGTCCACAGAGAAGGCATGTTATGCGACATTGCGTGTACAAAGCACGCTCAGTATACGGCGCCGACGGCGCCACAGCGTATAGGAGGAACGTTCACGTATCTATTCATATAGTGCGTTGCCCTCTAGGATAGTCATGGGTGGTTCTCCACTCTAATTCCATCTCGCGTCACCACTGAGGAATCGTGCCGCAAAACGGAAGGCATGGTTATACCCAGGGTTGCGGAATGGGGGCTCCCTGGCTCCCATTCCATTCCAATTACATTCCGAGGAGTAGAATAGAAATAGAAAGAAAAAATGGAAACGTAGGTCGCACTTGTCCGAGGAATAGAGATGTGTGCTAGTTCCATTCCTTTCAATTCCAAGGAATCGAGATATGGTCAATTCCCACTCCTGGAATGGTTTGCGAACCCCATTCCATTCCTTAAATTGTAAAGAATAAATAAAACAAATAATCAACGATTTTGAACTATAATGAATTACCAAAAGCATTTCGAATTAAAAACAATATACAATATTTCGGAACTACGCAACGCGGGAGAGACGCCCGAAAGTTGTTCATGTGTAGCAAACCTAGTCTTGTTTCGTGACTTGATTTGCATCACGAAATTTACAACGCTTGAATAGAGTGAGGCAGGCTTCTTTGTAATTTGTGAATTAGAAGTGGCGATCATGTCCGTAAGTTCTTGCAGAGGCCAATTTCTTGCGCACAGTTTCGGCGGCAGCAATTTCTTCATGCGCCCATTATTTTTCTATATATATGATTGCCTCTTCCTGACTCGGCTAACTGCACGCCTGTCCCCCTGTTGCCCGTTTCAGCATTTTTCGTAGTTCCGTGCATTCTTGAATTATGTTGTGCGTGACCGCGAAGCGATACAGAAAAAATTCGACAATATTATTTCCCTTTTCATCGTGGCAGGTCCGATGCGCAGGCATAATTTCTAGGGGCGCAAGGGCAAAAACCATTGGGTCGAAACCGAAACTACCATAGGGACAACCAGGCCATTCCACTCCTATTCCATTCCGCTTGAGAGGAGGGGCTCATTCCATTCCCCTTTCATCTCTAAGAAGGCTGCAGCCATTCCATTCCCATTCCATTCCTGATAAAGCTGGAATGATTCCTGCATCGATCCTTCCAACTCTTGAGTGACATCTCTGCAACCCTGGTTATGATCACCAGGTGTCTGACGATTCTTCATGTTGCTACAGAAGTGGACGTTAGTAGTGGGCCGGTAGAACCGATCTTGCACTAACATTTGGGTATGCCCAAGGTCTGTCAGCGTTTGGTGCCCAAAATGTTGACAGATGAAAAAAAGAAAAATCGAGTTGAACGTTATGAACTGTTAGCCATGAATCTATGATAAACGCTGCTCAGAGCTGCTTTTATACCAGTTGGTGACCGGAGAAGACGTGGACCTACCACTGAAACCACAAAAGCAAGCAGGAAAGCATGGCTTGGAAATACAAGTATTCTTCTGCGCCCGTAAAATTCGAGACGGCTTTTATGCAGAATGATCGTGGCGACATTTGTTGGGGATGGAGATGGCATTCTGCTAATTGACCACCTACCTTGCGTGTGCCCGTTTTTAAGTACCCCGTAGTCAAGGTTTTCACTGGTTTTAAATACCTGGTTTCACCTACCACCCGATACTATACGATAATAGGAGCCGATATTATGCTGAAGTGCTGGTTCGGTTGCGTGAGGCTGTTAAAGAGAAGCGCCGGGTAAAATTAAGCCAAAAATAATCTTCCAATAAGCTCTTACAGTTTAAGTGAGGAGAATGTGCCAGTACCTCTTAGCACACGTTGACAACACTGATTACCAAGATACTGAAGCCTTTTTTGTGCAGGTTGACCACGACCTGACAGTTTTTCATGCTTTATATCTATTTAGGTTAGACTGCATATCACAGTGAAGGACACGAGTTTCCTGTGCGGGGGAAGTTTGATAACACCAACCGTTGTCGTCACAGCAGCCCACTGCGTAGACAAGTGAGTATGCTTTATGAACATTACACGAGTGAATGAGGTAGAGTGCTTTGTGGTAGGAACAAAGGCACGGGAAAAATGTGCGACTTTTCACCTCTCCTCATCCAATTAAAAAAAGAACAAAACTGTTCACACAGGGGTGTGTGAAGGTGCGAAAAGCAACTATTGCGCTTGCTTGGAACACCGAGGTAAGGCAAAGCCCACCATAATTGTGGTTGTTGATCGAGCGGCCCTCCGTGATGAGCTTCGTATTTCTGCATTTCTTTCCGTTTCTTTGTTTTTCGGGATTCCCTCCTGACTAATTCCAGAGTAGGCCATCTTGCGCTCTACGTATGAGGTTGAGACTTTCGGGTTCGTTGAAGCCAGTCAACCCTGTATTTAGCACGACCTGTATCCTTGACACCTACGGTATCAATAACTTTGCCACATTCCTAACATGTATACCGCAACACTCATTAAGAACCAACAGACAGGAAACGGGTGGAGGGGGTGGGGAATATAAAGGATACACGGTGAAAGACGGATGAGATGGATTACAGAAGACGACTTTAAAAAAGGGGTGGAGGCTATATGTTACTTCAAATGCAGTGCACCTTAAGTGCCTCATCATTTCTTCTTATGCTCAACGCGCGAGAACCCGCCCTAAAAATGCATGTGATAGATGGAGTCAAGAGATGTTGCGAACGGTTCCCATAGGCCACGATTACTTCCACGATCATGAGGTATCGCTGACTGTAGTCACCAAAAAGGGGGTTCAATATTTGACACATGTTTTATTGCCCGCGAAAAATAAAATAAAATCCTTGCTGATGCAACGAGAAGTAATGCGATGACAATAGTTCAACTGTAGTAAGACAATGAGGCATAATTTAAAATCGCGCGTAATGGTTTGCACATACCGGTCAAATGTAGGAGCATAACTGCAATCACTTATGATGTAATGCTAGAGACGATAACGCGCTGTAGGGTTGGGGGTGAAGAAAAACTATTTTGGTCGACCCTGTCCATGAGTGCCCAAAGTAGCACACACAACCATCCCTCAAAGTAGTTGCCGAAGTCTTGATCCCATTCCGTCTCGGATTCGACGACTAACCGGAAAGATACCTGCAAGGGACACATAAAAAGGATGTACCGGGGTTTAGAAGGAAGCCCTCCAAGACGAAGAGAGAGCGACAGACAGTCTGTAATTTTACCGTATACGTACAAGGTTTTCACCATAGATCAACTAAGTTAAAGGTACTGTAAAGCAGTAGACAAGCATGATATGCCGGTGATGTGACTAGAGACTTTGTTGCTTCTAAATACCATATGCGGAACCATACGACCGACAACGCGCTATAAATATTTTTAATTTGCCATGAAAGATGCGGCGTATTGGAGCGGTGCGACGCCTGGTGTCAAACAACCCCCTGTACAGCGGGCAACACTGAAAATTGGTATTGCACACTATTACATCGGAACTTCGTTATTTTAGTAACCATATTATTAGTTTTTCTGTTTACCTATGCATTCTGAAACCCCTGCTAACAGTTTAAACTTTTAACCCCTGTTTTTGCGAAGTAACCCAGTGCTGGCCGCTGTTCGATGGGGGCTCTCCCTACTTCTCTGCTGCGCCTGCGCGCTCCTTTTGTTCGCGGCCTCTTTCGAACGAACAAACTCTCTATGTGAACCTCTGTGAACAAACAAGTCCCGACGCTGTCTGGCTTCTTGAACGTCTGACAGATTTTTTTCAACGGCTCAGCATTTCATTTCAGTTCGCTTATCCGTTTAACCTCAGATGTGGATCGTTGTGTGGATTGCAGGGGCGGATTTTATGGTGGAGTGTGGTGGATTGTTATGTCGGGCCCAGTGTTATACGCATGCTATGTGGTTGCCGCCGTATGTGTCAGAAGTACGGATTCATTTCGAATACCTAGTACAGTGTTGCCCGTAATCTTTAATTGTAATTTTCTAATTAACTGCACCGTCGATTGGAATGAAACTTGCACAGTTTTCTTCCTGGTGGCTTGGACTATCGAATAGCCACACTAAATGACATTTGATCGGTGCTGCTTTACAGTACCTTTAATAACGAAGTTCTTCAGCCTGAAATGTAACTCGCAGCTACGGAGTTACTTAAAAAAACGAACGAATTACTTCCAAGTTACTTCGGAAACAAAATAGCACTACGCAGGTGCAGCGCGCGTGAGCAGTTGAGTCAGACTTTGAGGTGCCTGTGGAGGAGAGCAACACGCTTAGATCGTTTTTTTTTCGTTTATGTCAAACAATTTGAACGCTTTACATCTTACTCCCTGTGGGCGCACAATGGTTCAGCATCATTTCAACGGAAGCAGTTTTTACTTCCTGAATAGAGTACTGTTATTGATTGAATATCACGTTTTATGGCATAAAATGGCATGAAAAAAAAAAAAAAACGGAGAGAAAGCAAGAAAATATGTGGACGAGAGTGAAAAGCTAGTTAGAAGTAACTTGGAACTTAGCTTAAGTTACTTTGGCAAAGTTACCTGAAAAAGAAACGAGCTCCTCTGAAAGTTACCACGGCGCAAAAGTACCGTGTTAAGTTAAAAGTTACAAAAAAAGGAACTTAGTTACAGTAACGAGTCACCTCGAACTCTGGTTTTCACAAGGTGCAGCCTGTGGACTGCAATCACAAGCTTAGGATCATATTCCCTTGCGACGAAAACTCTTTTTTTTTTTCAGTTTCGACGGCCATTTATGACCGAACCATCTGGAACGCACGGTTCAGTATGTGATCATTTATGAGTCGCCGATGACGTTGAGAAGGTGTGAGTTTAGTGGGCGTCTGTGTACTAATAATGATTTTAATGATAATAGTAATAATTTTACATAGCGAAGCACTCCTAGAACTTTAAATTATAAGCGTAATTTCGTAGCAGTTTTGCGAATCAGAAGTAATTCTACAGGATTACGCCTCGTTGCATGAGCAGCGACCGCCAGTTCTTTCTTTTTTTCTTTTCTGTTACATGCTACTGACTCATTATAGCGAGATCAGCTCACCCAACTGTCGACGTCTGCCTGAAAGCGCGTTGATGGTACCACGACAAACGTCCTGAACTTCGTCCGAGTGTAACCACCCTAAAATGAGAAAGTTGTACCCTGGAGCATGCCGCATTAACTACTCAGAAAAACGTGCGAATGATCCACCGCGATTCGGAGGTTCTCACTCAAAACCACTGAAATCCAGGTCATTTATGGGGAGAGTTTAATCGGAGCCCCAACTGAAGTAGATTTTGACAGGAACAGGTTTTCACAGCTCGTTTTACTAAAATGCACTTTGCTCCCTTCCTCTAAGCTTTTCGAACCAGCGGAGTCGGTCGTCAGGTTCGAGCAGAAATGACTCTCTAGTACTCCCAAGTACCTTCTCTCATGCCGCTTGGGAGGTAGTGGACACGATTGAAGCAAGCTCCGTTAGGAGTGCGAATGTTGTCGTTCTGTCATCGGCGACGACGAACTAGTGTTAATTTTATACTGTCTCCTCTGAATCAACAACCATAATGTGTAGCCATACAGCCGTTTACCAAACGTCACGTTTTCATAACATAACCGCGTGTGCCTCAGATAGCACAAAAACTACACCCTGAAGGAAATATGCTTCGGCTTCAGGCAGGACGAGGTATTGCCACTTGCTCATAATAGAGCATGCATGTACGCATTCGTGAGGAACAGGCCAGTAAACTGAAAACGAAATCAACGCCACAAAACCTTGGACGCGAAAAAATAAATAAATAAGAAATAATAACTTTGCAGGGATTCACCTGATGTAACCGTCATCGGAGGTCTTCAGTGGGATGAACCACCGAGTGCAGTGCAGCACCGAAAAGTAAGCTTTCATGAATCGAGCATAATTTTGTGAACACTTCGTTGTTGTACCGAACGCTCTCGCGCAGAGACAAAGTTTTCTGCAACCCCAAATCAGCAAGCGAGCCAAGGCGAGCGTCTATCTAGGGACAAACACCACGCATGTAGAGTAGAGTAGAGTAGAGTGCACCCAGACATGTACAAGATACTCAAAAATGTATTTAAGATAAGATAATAAATACTGAGGTTAGAATGTAATTAAGATAGAGTATAAATACATGAATATCAAAGTAATTAAAATAGAGCACGAAATAATTCAAAAAGTATTTGAAATACAATTAAAATACTATTTACCCTTGAACGCAAAAAGTCACCAGTCACTGGTCAATGCGGCATGTCGCCGCTATGTGACATGGATCATCTAAACCCCGCGTACTACGCAAGCCGTCCCTGTGTGATAGGAGTCATCTAAACACAAAGTCCCAAAAAGATGACAAAGAGACACCACATAACTCCACTAAGTATATGTAACCCAGAACAAAGCAAACTTCAAGCAGGTCCCTGCTCGGCGAGGTGAGAATTCGGCGTTACCGCGTCAGGGCACACATAATAGAACCCTGACTCGCAAAGGATTAGTACACACGGGCTAAGATCTCTGGAGACTTCCAAGAAAGGGCAATGTCCGGGTCAAGTCCGAAAAATTCAGGAAATTCCACTGACCAAGCAAGATAATGGAAAGACGACGCACAGAAAGTTTGAGAGGGAGATCCAAAATATGTAATTAGAGTATTGAGTAGAAAATACCATAAAATGTATTTTAAATAGAATACAAATACACAAAACAAAAAGTATTGCGTAGAGTACCAAAATACCGCAAATTGTATTTAAAATACAGTATTTTAAATACAATACTCCAAATACGTACAAGTCTGAGTGCACCTAATGTGTTGTGTATCTCCCTAGATCGAGCTCGTCTCGGCTCGTTTGTCTGTCTGTTAGGGTAAAGTGGGGCAAATTGAGAGATAAATTTGTAACTGAATATGAAATTTTTATTTTCCCAGCATTCAGAAAAAAGAAAGAAAAAGAAATACCCAAAGCCACATTCTCAAAGGTTTCTGACCTGTAAATGCAGAAGGGACGTAGCAGGTGTAAGGTAAACACAGAACAATTAATTCAACAATTCAGATTGTCTTATCTTGCCCCATCTCTCGGGGAAAGATGAGACACGCCGTTGTAATGAACTAGAGGCTTTTACGTTTCTTTTGCTTAACAAAATAGTATACTTACGGAACATATCCAGAAAATGGTCTCATAGTTAAAACCAGTTTCAGGATACCGTGCTACTTACAAGAACAGATACCGATGAGAAACTTCCATTAAGTGGAATAATTCCAGAATAACATAGGACACAAATGAAAATGCGCTAACAACGACAGCTACATGAATGGTTATGGGATGAGGTGGAAAATGCGCTAGTTATGTAGGTAACAACGGAGTTGTAGATCACAAATCAGTCATTACTATATGAGTGACCGTGTATTTCTTTCAATCTACTCTGTGTTTTTCTTTCTTCTTCCTGTTTTTTAAATGTTTTGAGTGATTTGAGGAATGTGGTGAATCACAGGCAAGATTGCTTGCTCAGACTTGTCGCACTTAGTATGCGCTTAACATGTGTTGACAATCGTATCATGCTGCAGTTTTTCGGATATTAAAGTGACAGTACACGAAAGTTCAGGACACGTCTTGCTGGGGTTCGTAGTTGTTGACCGCCAAATTTTCCGAAGTTCAGCAACAGACGCTTGCGTTGCCTTACGGGAAACACTGATTCCCATCTATCTGTGACAAAAGAATTACCATTCTTCTTGAAATTTAGAATGATGCGCTTGTTTAAACAATCAAACACAAGTATTACCTTGTCGTCTGAATTATTTCGCGTGACAGACACCCAGCGCTGTCGCGATGGGCTTCACTGTTTTGAACAGGGAAGCAGTGAAACTTCAAACGCTTCCCAGTTACGTTGTCAACATCGCCCTCAATGTTAACACAACGAACAAAGCAACAGTACCTCCTGTTGTGACCATCCTTCGTTGACACTTTTGAGTGTTGGGATATAAGTTTTCCATTGCCCCACATGGCCACCATGTGTCTACCACCTACTCAGTGTGAAACGGCCTTCATGGGAAGGGGCGCTACCAGTACTTCGAAACTTTAGTGCACGAAGCCTATACAAGTTAGTCTTTGCAGTAGAAGCAGACAAAGCAAAGCCCGTGGGGCCCTACGAAATCCCCGTGAGCCCACCGCCCACATGCTGCGCAATGAAACCACACTGAACCCGGTGCTGCTTTGCTCCACCGTCCTTTGCACCGCCAGTATGATGTGTCGCTCGTCGCTCGCTTTTGCACACGCCTCTGCTTTGCTGGAAATATGCTAGGAAACAGGAAATATTGCTGGAAAATCCTTGGCAATATGCAAAAATTAAATATCTGAGGAACAAGCATAAAGCCACCTAATAGTTGGCTTGATCTCTTTCTAAATTACATTAAATTGTCGCGTCTTGCCCCGCGCATATTGCCCGACTAATTAGGTTTTCTGTTCAACACCGGAAAGCCAAGAGGGCCCATATTTTGCATGTATATCGATGAATGAACGAAGAAATAGAATGTGAACTTGCATTGATAGGATAAGCCTGCGAAATGCTGCTGCACAGATGACAAGAAAAGCACTACAGAAAATCGCACCTATGGCGGGTCCTAACGTTCAAGGCAGAAGTAACCGATTTTTTCTCTCTTCCACGCATACACCAATCCGGACAATTCTTACGTGTAATAAAGCGGACATTCAGAGACACCTACACGTAAAGTCGCAAGCGCATGAAGCAACGCGTCTCTGAGACAGGAGGCGTCGCGCAAAAAATGTCGCGTGTTGCCCCGTGTCTCATCAGTCACCTGCCGCGTGTATGAATGTTGAGTGAGTGAGAGAAACATATGTAAGAGTGAGTTTAAATGAATGTATCTTTCTGTCCTTCCCGATTACTTGAGGCTCCCCAGTTCACAAGAAGGCATGCCAATGTGGTGTAAAGGTAGCGTTCTGGGCCGGTAATCAGGTTCTGCCAAGGACCTGACCGGTTCAACCCTCGGCGCCGGCACTTATTTGCTTTTCCGTGAACTACTTGTTGACGAAAGCGTGCCGTTTCCTGTGCAGAAAAGTCCTAGTGAATGAGTCGAAGCCCTCGAGCATCTGTGATAGTGTTATGCATGACAGACAAACCGATGCACTGCGTAAAGTCATTGAGCTTCGGCTTATATTCACCCGCGTAGAGACCGACGAACATCATTCGCACAGACCCTACAGTATGTCCTAGGTTATCTAACCTCTCTTCCCTATGTGTTCCCTAGGTGTGATACCCCTAACGCATGTCCGATATATCAGATATATCGGACGTTAAAGGGGCCGTAAAAAGGCCACCAAACATTTCTGAAATAATGATACCCCATGAAAGAACGCAGATCATAATACCCAAATATACATTTCGTTCGGCTTATGCCAGCTCATTGACCCATATAACTGCTTTCAAAGATGAGTAACCAGCGAGCCTCTCTCCACCACGCTCCTCTTTCCCTGCTGCTGCGTCCTTACCCGACAGCACCTTCTTGCTGCGGAAGGAGTGCTAACATCCCTGCATGGACAGTCTTTATAGGAGAGCCGCAGTGCGCCACAGAGCCACAGTGCAGTGGAACGCGAGGAGCCTTCGCAATAAGTTCCCCGACCTCAAGTTGTGCCTTCTAAAATATCCCATTCCCATACTTGCCATAAGCGAAGCGTACATTAAGGACGACTTTAGACTCAGCGGGTACAACGTATTTACATCTGGCAGCCAAGGCGTATCAAGGACTGTGCTTGTGTTCGGAAGGACCTAACGGCTGCCCAATTACAGGAGCCGCATATTTCTTCCGCTGACCAAGTGAGATGCAAGGTTAATCAAATAGCACTAATAGCAAAAGTTTGTCGCCGGAAGCAATGTAACGCATACAACTGTTTCATGGAAGTGAAACCTAAGGTTCCCCCGTTTTCTACAAGATCAGTGGTGTCCACGACGCCTCCGTGGTCGCTTCCAGTACCATCGATCGCATTGTCAATTCCTGGTCTTAATATCAAACGAAACCATGTGCCTACATCAGTTCTGAAACAGCTTGCAGCGGATATGATGCACAGTCGATATTCTGACCACACGGCAGTTTTCACTGGCGGATCCTCCAGTCATGAATGTTCATCGTCTGCATTTGTTATTCCAACTGACGGTGTGTCACATGGATACCGTCTCTCACACCGCACATCATCAACGTAGGCTGAGCTATATGCTATCCTGTTGTTTCTACGTAAGACGTCCTGTGACGATCCGCGGGCCTGGGTCATCTACTCAGATTCAAAGGCTGCTCTTCAATGTATAGCCAACATGGGAATACGTGGATCGCTCGCCCCGGTTGTCACTGATATCCTCCATCAGGTTCAGCGTCTAAGCGATCACGGTCATCATATATCCCTGCAGTGGATCCCGGGTCACTGTGGTTTGAGCGGAAACGAAGAAGCCAACAGAGCGGCAACGGCTGCCCAACAGTCTCGGACTGTTGTACCAACGGTGTTATCAAGAGGAGACAGGAGATCACTTCTGAATGAGCTCATTCAGCCACTAGCTCGCCAGCAGTGGAGTCGTGACATCACTGACAGATCTCTCATGTATTCGGTGGATCCCACTATGTCCTTCTCAGTTCCTGACCGTTTACCACGCTATTTTACGTCCCTCCTGCACAGGCTTCGTCTCAACGTAGCCTTCACTCCCCAATTCAAGTGCCGAATCGGATACTGTGACAGCTGCCTATTCTCCAAATGTGGCGTTGTAGCGAACATTGAGCACGTCCTAATAGAATGTAAGCTCTACGAAACGGAGAGGCAGCAACTCTGTGCTCAGCTGAGTCGTGCTAGCCGACAGACGTTCAACCTGGCTGCAATTCTTGGCCCATGTCAGAGTCATGTGCAACACCGTCGATGTCTTCTGATGTTCTTGGAGTTCCTCTTGGCTACTGGCTTGCTCCAGACGCTGTAGGGTCCTCCCCTGCATCTCAAGGACCATTGGCGCTTCTTTCATGTGCTTCTTCCTTTTGTGTGACGTAGCGTTGCGCAACCAGAGGACGGGAGTTCAAGAGTTTTACTTGCACATAACTTCATTTTCATATTTCTTATCTCATGCTTCTCGTGTAATGGGGTAGTGTACTGCTCTCAAGCGGTGAATCACCCCAGGCCATAGTCATGATTTTGTTGTTGTTGTTGTCCACCACGCATACGTCACATGGCTACGTAGCGTTTTCCCGTCGAATCGGGGGGGGGGGGGGTCCGAGCTGCGCACATGACGTTTCAAATTACCAGCCAATAAACCTACTTCTTTATCAGCATTGAGTCGGAGCGCTCAGTTTGTTTGTGTGAAACGACGTTTTGCGCTCCGTGGTTCCGAAATACGTCATGACATCTTCAACATCTCCGGCTGGCGCAAACGTCAACAGTTGGGCTGCTATCACATCGCGATTCGAACCCGGGTTCCTCCCAGTCACGACGTGACATGGCCAGCACGCTATCCAACTGTACCACGCTAACTGTACCACGCGAGCTGGTGACGCGATGCCGCGTGGCTCAAATCAAAGTACGGCAGCCCAGTTGTCGGAACCATTCGAAAATGACGAAGATGTTCCATCGCTCACCTACCTAAGATTCCGGAACTGTAGTCCCGGATATTCATTCGCGCTCGTGGTGTGCTGCGTGCTACTGCCCAGAAAACGTAGTGCGCGTATGATACCTAAATTAAACGCATTTCTTTTTCAGTTTGAGGCTGTAACTGTTTAGATTTTGAATAGAAGAGGATTCACGTTCATCTAGTCTAATTCCGCATTTGAAATAAAATCATACGTGGAACACTCGATCGTAATTGGTGAGGAAAGCGCTACGTGAAAATGACGTAAAGTTAGAGCGCGGGGCGGAGCTAAAATGCGAAAGGGTGCAGTGAATATTTCATCCGCATGCAAGCGCCTTTTGTTTTTGAGCGTTAGTAATTGCAAGGAGTTTTCACTGCATAAGTTTCAATAATATAGCACAAAGAAATGTGCACCTTTTGTACCTGTTTACGGCCCCTTTAACGTCCGCATTGTTCCGGAAAAGGGTCACATCTCACCGGGGCATTCTGTACTGTTTGTCTCCCCATTCCTCAGAGGTCACTGCAGTGGTCTGCGTGCATACTGCGTTTTGGTGTGCGGGGGCACGGTAGAGATAAGCGCAAGAGGTGCCCTGTATCTACTGCGCGCGAGAAATCCCCATGTGAACTTCAGTGTTCAGGTCGTCCGAAAGTATCGCATGTCTTGTGCTGTAGACATTTGCAAAAGGACAAAACCATGTGCGCAGGACCAACTTTCTGAGACATTACCCTTCCTTGAACAGCAGGGTGACGCAGCTGGTGCCCCGGCTGCGAACAAATTCCGTCATACGAGTACTAACTAATTTCAGGCAGCTCACTTCGCATGAATTTTTGAAGTAACAATCTTTACCTTGCTTCCTTTTCTGGAGCTATAAGGAGGTCTCCCAATTTTTTTGGGTTTCCCCGGAAGTTTGCTTGGTTCGGTTATCCGGACAAAAAGGGAGGAGTCCCGAGGTTTCTGGATAATGGAGACATGACTGTACTACGTGCAGCCGTCAAGCATGATTTCTGTCCGCGTCTTACAAGTAACCCCCCCCCCCCATATTAGGCACATATTACAATAATCATAAAAATATATTTCATTCTAACAGTACAGTTTCTCACCGTGTCTCTCTCGCTCAGTTCAGTGCAGTGCACATGTGTAGGCACCTCCTTACCGTGTAAAAACCTATGCATTTTATTTTCATATGACTGAAAGGCAGAAAAGTTCAAGATTCATCCGAGAACCTCCGGCCATTGCAGAGTTGACATCGCACTAATCAAGCTGAAGGCTCCTTTCGACATCAAAGGGAGCAACGGCACCGTCGGCACTGTTAATTTGCCCCCAAGAAAGCACGAAGTGAACGGCGAAGTCGTCATCACAGGATGGGGAAGAATTTCAGGTAGGCTGAAGCCTCGACATATCTCTTCAAAAGAAGGACCGCGGGACAGAAAATATACCAGGTTACCCCCGTGGTCGTCTTTCTGAGCGTATTTTGCAATAAAATCTGGAGATAGAAGTCAGCGTAGTATATTTCCAGACACGGAACTGTCAACAACTCTGCGGTATGCAACGATTTCTGTGGCTGATGACAGCGCATGCGCCACAAGGTTCCCTTGCTACTCTGAGAAGAATCTATGTGCGGGAGGTGGTGGAAGAGGCATCTGTCGGGTAATATTCAATGTTTGATTCACAAAACGACACATGAGGCACAGTGCACTCATAGTGCGAGTGCATGGTGGCGGACTGGAACTTCAAGGTTGTTAGTGTGTCTGCACCTGCGAGGAACGAACCATTCCACTGGACCCATTAAGGACAGCCTTGAAGCGGCAGTTTTCCTTACCGTTATCAGTACAGTAAAGCTCTTACAATGTCTCTGTAGTGGAAAGATTGCACGGTGACGTGTTGACCGGAACACGGATGCCACAGGTTGAGCAAAGCACATCGCGGCGTGCTGGAGCTGCCTTTTTGTGCTTATTTTGTGTTTGTTGTGTCAACACTTGTGAGATGTGAATGTCACAGACAATCGCAAGGAACAGTCAGCTTGAGTTGTTGGTATCAGCAGCTGAACAAATCGCATCGGGTTGGAGGTACCCACCCCTGCCAACGATACACTTCCGAAGGGGAAACAAATGGTAGACGCGTCAGGCGACTGCATTTTTCTGGGTACACTGACCACACTACAGTCCTCTGTGAAGGAACCATCTCCTCGTCATGCTTATCGGCTGCTTTTGTCTTCCTAACGAACTCAGAAGCACACCGGTACCGCATCCCAGGACTGACAGACTTCCATGACAGTTTGTCGGTTTTATGAAGGATATCGCATGGTAGTCAGCGGGTCTTGATGGTCTACGCGAAATGGATGGCTGCTGTGGCCTAAGTACGCGGCAAACATGGGGATTCGTGGGGTCGCAGCCCTCATAGCCCTCCCTCATCCTCCAACAGCCACCGTCCACCAAGGCCAACGTCTGGGCGGCGGAGGTCATCGTGCGGTACAAAATAGAAGTACTGCAGTGAGTACTCAGTAGCTCCCCATTGTGCTGGGCAGTTGTGCCCAATGTGCTGTCGAGAGGTGAAAGAGACCACTCTTGCCTGCGACGATCCAGCCACTGCGGCAATGGTGCCAAGATATCACGAAGCGATCACTTTTGTGATCGCTCCGTAATTTGCCATTTTCGGTTTCAGACTGTTTAGCACGAAATACGTTGCCTTTCTTCTGCACAGCAGTAGCCCCCAGTGTTTCCTTTACTTTACAACTTACGTTGGTGTGATACAGGCTTTTGATCAATCTCGTGTATTTTGTCGTATATCGAGCACTTATAGAATAAAGGCTACTTAATCCCGAAATATTTAAGGAATTCTGACAAGCAGCAGTTTGCTACCCACGCCTTAGTCCCATGCAGTGGCTTCTGCTATTTGTTTAGTTAGCGTGCCCTCTGTCATAGAAATATGACAGAAAGAGAGAAATACTATGGACAGGAAAGCATTTTGTAGATTTTAAAGATCATAAAGTAATGGACCCATCCTTTCGCCCATTCAAGCGATTAAACTTTCATGGAATTGCAAACATTGACCTGTTTCCATGCTGTACCATGTTCTCGCATGCGCAAGTACAATCTGCATCAAGTTCAAATGGCATGCCATGTTACAACAACAACAACAACTTTATTTTCGGCCTTGGAGAGTGGGGAGTTTCATCGCAACAGGCGATACTCTACCCCAGTGCTTGGTGGAATGGGGGGAATAAAATAACGAGCCCCTTTACAATAATGATCGAAGTCCGATGGTGTCCAGAAATGTCAGAAGAGCTTTGAGCGCAGAGCGTTGCTGGGCTGGATTGGGCCAGGGACCAAGCAATTTCGGTAGGGAGAAAGGGCGAGAGTCCAGCTGACGAAGAGACTCGGAGAGTGTCATTCGGGAAGGTTCGTAGTGAGGGCAATGAAGAAGAATGTGCTCCAGATCCTCAAGAGCACCACAGTGGCAACAGGTGGGAGAATCAATTTGTCTCAAGCGGTAACGCCACTGAGCTGTAAAGGCCACATCGAGGCGCATGCGGTGGATTAATGCAGCATCCTGACGAGATGTGTTTCGTGGCATGCGGAAAGCGAGCATGGGATCAACTCTGTTCAACATAGAGGGGGGAAGAATGTCGGTTGTCCGTTGGCGGGAAGCCAGGGGTGTCACTAGACGTCGCAGAATTGAACGGCGGTCTCCTCTGAGCAGAACAATACGGGTCCGGTTCCGAGACGAGAGTGCTGCTTCTGCGGCGCTGTCGGCCTGCTCGTTCCCCACGACACCACAGTGGGCTGGAACCCACTGGAGAACTAGCCTGTGGCCTGCGGCGTAGATAGTGTGGTAAGCCATTAACACGTCGGTGACTAGGGGTGCGGATGGGCCTCGTATGCCGGAAGTTTCAATTGCTTGAAGTGCAGATTTGGAGTCTGTAAAGACTGCCCATTCCCGGGGTGGAAAATCAGCGATGTGTTGTAGAAAGAAAAGGATGGCATAGAGTTCCGCAGCTGTGGAGGAGGTTGGATGTGAAAGGCGTCTTCCGTGCACGACGCCTTCGGATGGAATGACGAAGGCTGAGGCGGACTTGTTGTTTCGGGATGCGCCATCAGTATATGCTGCCGTAAACGTAGAAAACTTCTCGTCTACCAGAGCATGAAAATGGGCTCGGAGGACTTGAGGGGGGACGTGATCTCTTCTTTGCAGAAGGTTTGGGAGGCGTACAAACGTGGGCGGTACCGGGAGAGACCAGGGGGCTTCCGGCGGTATAGTGTCCTTAGTTATGAAGCCAGTGAGAGTCTGGCGTGTCCTCTGCGCTACTCGATAGAAGTCGCTTCCAGGGCGGTATCGAATTTTCCTGAGTAGCGGGTGGCGGGGAATGTGAGCACGCAAACGGAGGTAGTGCCGAGCCGTTTCCCGTTCACGGAGAACCACCATGTTACATGTTACATCTGCATGACTAGCATGGATTTTGTAGTTTTTCTTTCTACTGCTGACCTTTCCTGTGAAAATAAATAGACCCCGCCCTCCCCCATTGCCCTGAAAAGTTCTGCTTTCCTTTCAGGGTGACTCCGGTGGCGGTGCAGTGGAGTACAAGAAAAAATCAGCCGTGCTGGTCGGTATTTCCTCCGGGGGAAATGGCGGTTGCGGAAACTTACCCGCCTACTTTGTCCGCGTGTCTTCTTACGTCGACTGGATCAAATCCAACATCATATAAACAACAATGTCAATGCATATATGGGATAGCAATAGTTTTATTTGCCATTTTCTTAACTGGCCCCTGTTGTTGCTACTCTAGGACACGATCCTTTACGACGATAATCACTTGTGTAGAGCGGTAAATACCACATGGTTTCTGTGTGATTTATGAAAGTTTTTTTTCTATATCATTGCGCTTCTCGTAAAAGTAAATTCATGCTAACTGCAAGGAGTAAAACCAGGAAAGGAGAGTTTTTTCAGGCATGTGTCGCTATAGTTTGCTTGGCTTGATGTGTTTTTTCAGCTCAAACGTTTGACTGACAAAATAAAAAATAAAATACAGAAAATATTTATGAAAGCACATGCATGCATTGTGTGAAGAAATGGAGAGATGCACAATCCACGTTACGCGTTATCATTACTTATACGTTGTTGTTGTTGTTGTTACGCATATGGCACGAAACATTCTTCTGCACAACGAAAAGTCGGAAGGCTATACCGTACAAAATAATATAGTGAAAATAAGAAGTAACTAATAAGTAATAATATAGTAATAACACAACAAAATAAAAGTATAAAAGTCACTGTGAGCGCACAATATCAACAGTATTGATATTTAGAAAAAATATTGTCTTTTGGTAATGCCGCCTTTCGCTATTAATGGCGATGGTAATGATGTGAACACGTATAGGAAACGTGGCAAGGGAGACGCCTCCCCCAATGGAAGAGAGAGAGAGATGGGGATGAGCAACAAAACAACACATGCTTCCATCCTTTCGGAGGTGTTTGGGGGGGGGGATATATTTATTAGAACACATGAAAAAAAAAAGGGAGGGAAGGGAGTGTTTGGGGATACAAGCGTTGGGTTCGTAATAAACAGTTGCTGTATCAGAGAATTTGCTTTCGTTCTTCCGTGTCTCCGGTTGAGCCCTCATTTCCGTATCGGTCTCATACACACGTTTCCAGATGCGATAGTCCTTTTAACGATGCTCACTACTCGAAGATAGTGACGCTGAGATGTCCTGGTTGGGAGCTGAAGAGTGTTGAAGGGGCTAATCAGTTCCGCATTCATTTCAGCCTGTTCAATGCTATCTCAATGCTATGCTGTATCACTTGTTTCAGAGAACAAAGTGCTAGTACTTGCACGGTGCCCCTTCACAGGCTGACCGATTGTATGGGGCGTCTGTTCATCACGGGTTAGGCGTCATTTAGCACCGTGTACATCTAATCTGCGTTGAGAAGATTATCAATGAGGCTTTGAACAAGTAGCAACCCAGAAATAAAGCAACTCACGCCATTGGGAGCTCAGATGGCACACTCACAATACACGATCTGTTACCCACGTACTAAGCGAACATTTTTCTTCTTTATCCACCACTTTTGAGTGTTACAACGTACACGCCTCTCTTGAAATAAAACCGATCATCCGCAATCCTACCTGAGCATTTCTTGCTCCTACAGACCCAAATAAGTTCATCACTATTGTCAGCAACCTGAAAAATACCAAGTCCGCTGGCCGTGATGGAACCTCAGTTCAACTACTAAAGAAAACTGCCCATATCCGCTCCTTGCAGTAGAGTTTCTCCAGCAGCTGGAGCGCCTTCTACGAGCCACGTGTTAACATTTGAGTAGTAACTTCCGGGCGGGTCTCCTGCTTTCCTTCGGTTAGATTTGTCTCGCTAAATGGTATCCACTAAAGCGAAGCTTATTACAAGCGCTCAGTACAGCGCACCTTTATTTAGTGGGTCTAGGTTAGACAAAGTTACACTGCACGTTCGTAATTTTTTGTAATGAAACATGTATGAGACGCGACGAGCTTGCTAGGCATGACTTTAGCCAGGCAAACCTCACCGAAATTTCTTCCGTGGGTTTGACATTTTTACGGTTTCCTTTCTCTCCTTCCTTTTTATTTTTTGCGGTGGATTTTAGTTTTCCTGGTTTCTGACGGATGGGTTGGTGTTCTCTTTTGATACATTCCTTGTGGAATACGAGGGAGAGGTGAAATTGCGGTACTACACGATCATCCTTATAGGAAAAACCGGTAGTAGATAATAGTGAGTTTTAGCATACCGTACGCTGTCGCTTTTGCGTATACGTAAGGGATAGCGTCTTGGTTTTGCACAATGAGCAAAGCCCTGCTTATGTCTTGCGCGTGCGAACCGCCAACGCTGTCCCTTACGTGCGCAAAGGCGACAGGGTACGTTATACTGAAACTCACTATTAAGTGTGCAGCAAAATACGCGGAAATCCACCCCTCTCATTACAGGGCTTTCTAAACCGCAACCTAAAGAGACCTTACGTAATTATTAATCTAAAGGTGCAGTCATGTCTACTGTTCAATGAAATAATGTCTAAAAGTTGCTGTGTAGTTCTGCATTTTCGAAATTTCATTTTCGTTTCAAACGTTTCTGCAGGGTATACTATTAAAGTTGTGCAATGAACTCTCAGAGACATAATTTCGTTGTTGCCAGAGAGGCACCAGGCAAAGGAAACGCCAGCTCAATATCCATGGCAGTTGTAATCTAAATTTATTATCACCTGTACCGTTTGTGAATACTGTATGCAAACTCAGTGACCAACGTAGCTGTGAACTACCTCTCCACGTGTTTTAACTCTACATACCTACCCCCACCCCCCAACCATAACAATACCATAACCGTTCGACCACAACATAACAATTGGGGAAACCGACAACTACTGAGATTACGTGCGTGCGGAAATAGAATTTCTCAAAAGTCAGGGATTTTAGCATGTTTCCAAGCCAGCACACGTTGCGACAATGCCCCGCGAAATCTTCAGCACTAGCCGAATTATGTGCATTCACAGATCCTTGACCCTTTGACAGCGCTACTTTGTCCAAACATTTGTTCAGGAAGTTCATGGGCCAGAAACCGTGTCATAACAACAATCAGCAACTTTAGATATTTCTAAGGCCAAGTAGAGCAGAAATAGCCGCAACGCAGTCAAATCGTGTAGTCAAAGCAAGCGAGGATATGCACTCTTACTACCCAACATTTTGCACAGCGGCGGTAGGGGACATACGACGCTGGCTCCACTTGCGTGGTGCAAGGAGCGGATTACAAATATATATATATATAAAAAAAAAAGATATTGTTTGCTCTGAACAATTTTCCTACGTAACCACTAACTTCCTTATTTTTCGGAATGCTCGCTCATTCCTGCGTGTTGTCCTGTTTCGTCCCATTTCTTCCATTCCACGAACCTTGCATTTCTGTAACCGGTCTGGAGCCAAGATGACTTCATTCACATAATCCCCTCCACACTCTAACAAAGCTGCAATTCTCACCGGGGTAACATCTAATTACGGCCGAAAGTCTCATTACTGTCGAAAATCCTTTAATTCCCAAGTGTCTCGTTACGACCAAATCTCATTACAGCCAAAGGTAGTCTCATTTCGGCCGAAAATGTTTCATCACGGCCAAAAAGAAAAAAGAAGCATCCACCATATTAGCAATCGCTGTGTTTTATGCTTCCCAAAGTGTGTCCGAGGCGGTGTGACCCACGGCTTGTGCACACAATATTGCGACAGTGTTTCATGCATCCCCCGTGAAAAATGTTTTTATTGTCATACTGTGTCATATGATATCTGTATGTGTTACGCCATTTTGTCTCAGCATTCGAGCAACATCCTACTCGTTGGTTCTGTGAGCAAACTGTGTGTGTGTGTTCTGAAAAGTTACTCCACAAGGGAGCCCTCTGAGAGCTCCAGGAGCCACATGACCAATGACCATGATCTTTGCCCCCACTAGCTGCGTTCTACAATTTACGTCCACCTGAAATTAAAAGAAAGTATATAAGGTGCTGAACAAAACGGCATATGCTCTTGTTTGATGATGACCACAAGACATGCTGTCAAGCAGACTTTTTTTTTTCCAGACATTGAAAACATATTCAAGAATTATGGACAACAATGACAATTACGTCATAATGATGCAGCTGCATAGCCAGGAAAATATTTCAGGAGGTGTTTTATGAGGCTTTACATGGGGTGGAGGAGTACGCCTCGTCAGTGCTTTATCCAGACCCCCCTACACCCCCCAAATCTTCAGTGACACCCCCTAACTTTTTTGACTGTGCACCCCCTACAGGGGGTGCCCTTGCAATTTCAGCTTCAGACACGTCTGTAATGATATGTTAAGTTGTAATGACGTAACTATAATGATGCCCCCCTCCCCAATTTTTTTCAACACCCCTCTCGTGCTTGGGATTCTGGATAAACCGCTGACCCTCGTTCATTTTCGTGGGGCACTACATTACTGCTTATGCCACTGCGCTGATGTCACAATGTTATAAGCGTGTGCACTCTGGGAATTCGGAATTCCTCTAAGCTACAATATGTAAATTCAGAATCAGTATATCCGAAGGGTAAGCATCAGATGTTACCTGCAGGCTTCATGCTGAAACACGTGTGCGCAAACCACTTCCGCCGTGGAGGGCGACGTCGTTAGTGCAATCATACACGCAGGACAATCGCGGGCACATGGTGTAGTGGCAGCAACCTGAAAACGATACATTTTCTCGTTATATATGAGTAATCAAAAATATATACCTTCCCACATGTTTCGTTTTGTCTTTTGTAAGGAGCGCTAGTAAGGGATCAGCAATTGGTTGGTCACTTGCAACCATGCATGCAAGCCACAACGCGAGAGGTGCCGATATTCCGATCACGCGATCAAAAATTAAAAGTCTACCATGCACACTTCCCATGCAACTACCTCCCTAGCATCGTGAGACACGACACGCATGTATTCAGTGTCACAGTGTAATGTGAAATGATACGCAGGAATCAAAAAGATGCCAACATACCTGTAATCCATTGTCTCATAACTTTGCTTCGTTTCTGGCAGCTACCATGAAGTGCAATGCATAATTTACAAGTTTGGTTTCGCCATACTGCACATTGCTACAATTACGCAAGCGTCACGCAATCCCACGTGACCTCTTTTTCATCAGTGAAAATAACTCGCGTCATGAACATGTATGTTCATCTCAGCGCTTATCACGTTTTGCATGCTATAGAAGGAGGGGCATCAATACTCTTCCTTTCGTGTTTTGATATCTTATTATTTTGATATGCTCTCACGCTCTCAACTTCGGATGGTGTCTAGCAACGTTGGGTATCTCGTTTCTTGTGCTACCGAGCCGTTGTAGTTTACGACGTGTTTAGATCTATCGATTTGTAGTGCTGTAAAGTACAAATTAGCGGACTTAAGCGGCTCTCTATTTTCCATCGTTGTCTTTCGAGCAGCGCGTGTTGTTCCTGTGAAAATTGAGTTGAATGAATCGTCACAGTCCCAACTTATATCGCGCAGTGTTGACCAAGGCCGAGAACCAAGAATTCTGGTGAGTTCTGCTTTCGTAGACTGTCTGGCTTAGCAGTGTGTTATCCACACATAGTTGCATTCTCATACGAGTAATTTGACTGAATCAAAACAGCCGAAGTGCCTGTAATAGATGTAGCTCGGTATGTGTTAGTAGATATGCACCGTTTGTAGTTCGTTGCGCGTTTAGGAACAACAAATTCAATCGAAGTTAAGACACCGATAATGCCGCACCGTACAGCAAATTTATCATTGTGAGCCATATTTTCATTATCATTATCATTTGTGAGCCCATATGTGAGCCATTTGAGCCATATGTGAGCCATAAGCCATTTGTTAAAATTTGTCGTCATATTTGTTCAAAAATAAAAGCACAAGTCGGCATACTTGGATTGATCTCCTCGAATTGCTTACCGCGAACATCTGCAAATGTTGCGCAGGCTTTTGCACCGTACTAAGCGCAAAAGCATATCTGATTAGAATAAATATTTCAAGAGGAAGTCATTTAAGTACATTGTTATTGATAGCTATTTTCCATTCCAGTCATGTTATGTGGCTACGCGAAGGATTCCGAAAAAGAAAAACAACAACAACATGGCTAATAGGATGTTGCTGCCCAGGGAGTCTTGGCTGAAGAGGTGAGCTGTTAAAATTACCAATGTATCATACGGTTCTATTGTGAAGTGAAAAATTGTGTAGTAGTGCACGAGTGTTAATTCGTGGACTACTTTTATAAGAAGAAATGAAAAAAGGAAAGTCATGCATGCATCATTTCATGAATTGTAATGTATCACTGTTTCATATTCACATGTTTCCATTAAGTGAATGAACTAATGCAACTAAATTCATCTCATGGTCATGCATTCTGTTTACCTGGAAGTCACATTCTTAAGGCTTGTCATTTTTTTGTCTAGATGAAGATTTATGTTAGCCTTGTATGAAATAACAGACACATATCAACACGTATGCAGCTTGTGCACATTAAAACCAGCCATGTAGAGTCAAATGCCTGTTTTTTTAAAATATTCTAGCCTATTCACGGTTGCTCTTTGCTTCTTGCAGGTCTACTCATTCCAGAAGCGAGAATTGTACCATTGTAAAGCGAATGGAAATAAACTGACGTCGACTGAGATAGGTGTTCCTTCTTGGCCAGTGACTGTAGGACGACTCCAAAAAACGTCACAACAAAGCCGATGTTCATCTAGCTCTCCACAAGTAGCTAACTCCACATAGTAGCCTGCTGCTTCACAGCAACATCAACGCTACCTTTGAGGTGTACACATTCCACAATATGCTGCATTGTGCTGTGGTATGATAACATACTGATTGTCTCACAATATGTGTATATATATGATAAGGGCACTAAGGGCACACCGCATGGCTTATACACTCTGGAATGTATATCCATACCTGGCTGCAACATTGCATGTCAATGCACTTTACAATACACATTTTGACTTTTGGCCGTTATGAGACATCTTCGGCCGTAATGAGACTACCTTCGGCCGTATTGAGACTTTGGCCGTAATGAGGCACTTGGGGATTTAAGGATTATCGGCCGTATTGAGACTTTCAGCCGTATTGAGACATCGGCCGTAATGAGACTTCGGCCGTAATATGATACAATCCTCACCGGCCGTATAAGCAAGGGGATGAAACTCGCGAGTTCATTTGCGGACTAAAGTGAGGCGCTGCGAGCCTTTCGCGTCATGAAACGTCATGAAACGTCAAAATTTTACGTCGAAGCGCGAGTTCTGGACCGAAAGCATCCCATTGGCTCCTGCGGCCGCTCCCCTGGTATGCGAGCGCTCATTGGTCGGTTTGAAATTATAACCTTTTCGTGGCGCGGGAAAGCGGGCACCGCCGTGTCTGGGGTGCCGGAGCAGCTCGCCGTAAAGTTTCGAAATATGGTGCAGCAGGGACGCACGCAAAGCATCTTTGCCGGTACCGCTTTGGATGGTTTTTAGTGCCCGTCGATACCGACTCTGCAAAACTCGAATCCTCTTGGATACTTCTGCAAGTAAATTCAGTGATAGATAAGTGGAAGGCGCAGGTCTGCTTCGCTTGCTTGGCGCGACAACGATTCAAGAGGGATCAATACTGTGTTTTTCCACTCGATGGCAGGTAAGTCAGTTCCTATTCCATTCTGCCGCTTAGCGTAGCATAGCATAGCACCGCACCTGTGGCATATACGCAACATTTCGGACGGTAGAATTTTTAGTTTTCACGTTTTCTGATCCCTGTTCTGGTCTTTCTTGCTCAGGTATCAACTAGGTACTGCTCAACTCATATCTGCTTCCGAAAAGCATCTGCATGACGCAATAGAATGGATATGCCACTCTGAGTGGTTGGAACATCATCTTTTGGCTTAGCAGCTGCACAGGTTCCTTTGTGACGGGTCAGCCTTGACATGTGACACTACACAAGCAGCAAAGGGATATGGACATGTTTCCTGTCGTGCTGGATTTGCGAATGTGTGTGCCTGTGCAGTGAATTTACTGATCTACTGTGAAGTCTTCCACGTGAGACATCAGCTAACAGTGAATGTGAAGTTGCTTCGGCATATTACTCGAACTTCAGAAACAATGTTTTTGTCATGTTCGTGTTTGGCGCAGATACAGAAGACTGCATATGCGTGATTTGGAAATACCAACCCCGAAAAATAAAGCACCTTGTGCAACAGAAAGAGCCAACGCTTCCGCGTTTTATTTATTTCACTGGATGCGAACGAAAATCCAGAACCGCCAAAGCGGGGAGAGAACAGAGGGGAAAGGGAAAAAGAACGCCTCGGCAGCGTCGCTTTACGTCACCCAGGGAGACAAATAAAACAAAGCAAAAAACTACTCTACCGAGGCCCAACGATTGGCCAGACGTCAGAGGTCACGTGAGTTTTTCCCAACAATAGATATATACTACACATTCATTTCCCTGGTATAAGCCTCTACGGACCCTTTCTTCTCCCCGGGCTGTTGACCCACAATTCGCACGAACTTTTATCACGTCATACCTAACCCTCTAAATAACATGCCAATGATGAGGACGGTGCCCAGAAGAAGAACTGTCTCTGTTCGAAATATCGGCGCCTCTCGTCCTGAGGCAACTCCCTTCATACCACTCATATCAGTACACAGTGCTTAGTGCATGTGCATCACACAGTGCTTAGTGCAAGAACTTGTTTCACTGCACTAAAGCACCCCGAATTATACCGATTTAAAAAAAAAAAAAAAATTAAAGTGCTTACAAATAATGGCAAAAGCTCCCCCAAATGTTCACACAAGTAGTTTTTTATATATTTTTTTATCTCGTCAGGAGAGATACCCTGTGCTTTCAAGCGTATTATTCTGCAGAACATTTGCTAAAGATATGTCAATACGCAAGGAACGGCCGACCTTCTCCAACAATTGGATTATGCTCAACAGTCGGAACTGCTTTGCTTTCATTCCAGGATGATGTGCGTGAGAATATATTTTTGTTTTAACGAAAGAATTGAATTATTTCCCAGGAACGGAAATAGAGCCGTTTTGCGCCTCCCACGATCCTGAATTCGATCTGAAGCTGCTGGTTTTCCTGGGTATATGAGCTTGTAAAATTTCAACTATTTTCTATTTAGTATAGAGGCAAAAGAAATATGAAGTTCAATTTTATCGAGATACTACGTGCTACTAAAACTATTCCAGAAGTTGTAAACAATATCTAAAAAACGGCAACTTTACTGGGTGATATAACACTGGGCATAAAACAATAACGTGTGGGTCGATCTTAACTAGAGTTGCACCAAAACGATAGAGGAAGGATGAGCCTGTCGGAATGGCAGAGGAATCGAATTTCGATATTGAATAGAAAAATTGACTTTTTTTAACAGCTGGTACTCTTCAAGGACGCAGCGAGCACATTATTGCCTTGGAAAGTGGGTCCCAGTTGTACGGCAGTTTACCGCTTCACAACAGCGATAGTCAACATATTCGCTGAACTACGGCTTTTCGCGACTTGTAGCACGACGCACTTCAATATTCCAACGAGTTATCCGTACATCGATGAGCGCATAATCTACGGATGTGCTAACCGAATCCTCGAATCCTAGGCAGGGATTCAAGATTCGGGAATCCGAATCCCAGTGTCCAAAATGGCGAATCGAATCTTTCCAATCCACCAGCCACGTTTGTTTGTTTCTTTCTAAAATTGGCACATCCGGAGTCCGCCGAAAGCCTGATTGGTCGGCGTGTGTTTTCTTGTTTGATTGCTTACATTGCTCTCATGTGGCGAAGTTCCCCATTCATCATCGTCATTAATTTATCTGTTGTTGTTGTTGCTGTTCTGGACTGAAAGAGTTCAGGCAGGAACTCTTACATTAAAATTTTTAAAAGTAACATTGTTTTGCTTTTGATTTGTGGTTTGTTACGTGAAAACAATTCAGACTCGAGAATTATGTATTTGCTCTAGTCGGTGAACAGCACGTTAAAAAAATTACACTTAACCGGAAGTATATGGTATATTTTGTCATGAAAATCAACTATTATTGAATTTGTTGTTCATTAAACAAATACATAATATTCTGCTTCAAAACACTTTTCAGTAGAAGGGTTTTTTTTCTCTCTGGATTTTCAAACTCTTTCTAAGGAGGGATTGGAAAGATTCGATTATCGTCAGATTCGTGGATTCGCAGAACCTTCCTTAGATTCGGATTCGAATTCGCATTCGGAAAATTATGGATTCGTCCGATCTCTAGCACAATCGTTTGTGATATTTTGTTACGACACAGCATTTCATTCCGGAATCCGAAAGCGACATCGAGAAGGGAGTCAGTTGTCCTATATGAGATCTATTGCTGAAAACCCTGACATCATTCCTTCGACATTCATGGGGTAACTTTGTCAACTGTGCGGCGCTTACCGTGGTACAGGGAGCATCGCAATGAAGGCTTATGAGGGATGCTCACATGTTGTCTGTTGTGGGTAGTTCTGCGGAAGTATCCGAATCCCAGAGCAAAAGGTACAGCAGGTAAAAGGGTACTGCACACCCTCCGTTCTCTGTAACACCATCATCTTTCCCTTTCCCCTTCTACGGAACCGCCAATTACGAGCAGCCCAACCGCACCTGCCCCATTCGACATTCATTGCAATAAATGACTCAACCAAAGAAGCCAATCCAGGACTGTCGCGTCAAGCAAAAAGGCACCGAACCTGCAGATGTGACCGTCGACTACTCACAAGGAGAGTAAGTAAAAAAAGAATAAATAAAAACTACAAAAGAAATTACAAACGATTCGGTTTAAGCATTTTACCCATAGGTTAAGTGCTTATTGATGAATATACAGTGCGAGTGGTGTTGCAGGAAATGTTCTTCGTATGCCACCTTCAAAGGAGGCGTCAGCTTTCTTGCGGATGATCCTGTATGTGTACATCCCTGAAGCTGGCAGGACATCAGCCATTCCATAGCCTCGATCATTTTATTTCTTCCTCACGCTCTCTCTTTTAATCACGCTTTCATTTTTATTTTTTACCAGCTCAGCTTACGACACACACACATACATTGGATGGTGATGGGGTGGGTGATTCACCGCCGCTGAGGCGGTACACTGCCCTATTTCGCGTTGGGAGAGGGTGAAGGGATGGGTGCTTTCAAAGAGCCGCCGCCAGACCGGTGGAGCATAAGTACTCCGCCAGAAGACGAAGGCCCTGCGTCTGGTGGGCAGCGTTCGACTACGGACCGAGGCTCTTCGCTAGGTTGAACGGCCGCTTGTCAATGCGTTGCATAGAGACTTCCATTAGTGCACGCTCGTGGTGGTATTGCCCACAAGCCAGGATGACGTGGCTGAGGTCGCCGTGTACTCCACAAGTGGGGCAAAGGGAAGACGAGGTGGAGCCCACGTATCCCCAAGTTGGCCACACACTGGAGCGCGGGTCTTGAGTCTTTAAAGACGACCCAGGACTGAGCCTGACTGGCTGATATTTTTTGCATACCAAATAGAATAGCGTAAAGCTCGGCACACGTAGAGGATGTTCTGTGAGAAAGACGGTGACCACAGGAGACTGACTGAGTTGGAAAGACAAATGCCGAGGACGATCCACCCCGAGTAGATGACCCGTCAGTGAAAACTGATGTTGACGCCGTGTAGTTGTCGTTCATCATGCCCAGGGTAAGCAGCTGTATCCCTTTTCCTTCCATGCAGGCCAGGAACAGTTAGGCGGGTGACTGGACTTGACAGAGACCATGGAGGGGCACTGGGAGCCACTGTCTTCACTACGAAACGCGGGACGCTAGGCTTCAGCTGAGTCATCACCGAGTGGACCTTGCAGTGCTTGCGCCTCAAGATCTTCGATACGAGCGGGTGCCGCCGATGATGGGATAAAAGGCGGAGGAAAAGTCGGCAGGTCTCACCGTAGCGAAGAACATCCAGCGGGGTGTCCCTCGTTTCGGCAATAACTGCTCGGGTCTCTGCTGCTCGGGGGACGCCGAGGCACGCACGAAGGCTTACGAGATACGTTTGCACCATGGAGAAATCTGGGTTCCATTTTTGTAGGACCACTACCAGTCATTACCCAGTCTCATTACCAGTCATTACCATTACCCAGTCCCAGTAATTCCAATGCAAATACGCTGATTGACTGACTGGTGGCGTGCATGATAGATGAGGAAATCTGCTCGAAATCACCACCACCGCCAAATAAATACAAAACAATCCCAAGCATAACTTTACACAAAAACGCGATTGAAGGAATGGGCGCCGCCATTAGTGCTGCCACCCCGTGGTAGTCTCAGGAACTGCACGTGTGGACTGCCGTTTGCCGAGTTCCTTCATTTTCCCGTGTGTGTTTTCGTTCATTTTCGTCTCCGTTCGTGTTCATTTCGTGCCGGTTCATTTTCTCTCGTTCGGGAACGGGTGTAGAACAGATATCGCATCGGCCAGCGCCCCTCACGACACAATTGTGCATATCGCACGCGGAAGCAGGCAATCGTCTTTTTCCTTGGTCTTTCGAACGTTGATACGCTACTCAGATGTTTACTGGATGACTAGTTATATGGAATGTTGCGTTATCGCCAGTCATAATCATTAAAGACGGCGGCCACGAGTATTTATCCCAATGGGAAGGGAGATTTTGGCAGTCCACCCGTGTTATGTAGTCGCTGGGAACGATGCTAAGGAGCGCACGGTTGCTAGTGGTTTGAGAGTAACCTGACAAGGTCGATAGGTTAAGTTAGCTAGCGGTTTTTGCACACCTCTGTGTCTTAATTATTTTTGCCTATCAGGAATGAGCTCATGCAGCTGCATGCCACTCGTCGTCACATGACAGTATCTCCCACTGTCACTCTTCAGCTTCGAACTTACCACTTTATTGCTTCCTCCCTTCTTTGTATGAGTTACAGGACATCCCTGCGGTCTCTTAGAAGGTTGTTTGCATAACTTTTGTTTCAGTACTAAACATTGTGGGGGGGGGGGGAGGAATATGTTCATTAAAAATAAAGAAATGGGGAAAGGTTACTAAACATTGTATTGTATCGTATTGTATTGTATAGTCTTTACTGCGACTTCGACTCCAACGCAAATATGGTGATGTTTCTCTTGCAACTTCCTTAGTTCTCACACCTCCTCAGCCATGTTAGGTTCACTCTCACTTTTTCATCCACAACCGCAGAAAAGTGCTGATACATTCTCAACGTGCAGGTCAACGTTGTTTAGAGTTTTCAGTCTCCCCGTCGCATGCGGCATCACTGGAACCTTGTAAATATTCATGTGGGCACTGACTTCAAACACAACTATAGGTCCTTAGTCGTCCAGCACGTGAAGTGCTTGAAAAGGATCACCGATTCATCAAGTCGATCAGCAGTCATCACCAGATGAAACAACTCGCCGGCGAATTTGACAAATTCATCAGTAACAGCAGCGTTATCAAAGTACTTCCCTCGAAATACAAAGTCAAACGATGTTTGAATGAATCCAAACCTGTTGTAGTACAGCCTGTGTTCCTTGACCCCCGTAGTCATGTTCACGGCGTTTACAAAGTTCTCAAGGCCCTTGGCTAAGTCTGTCTCAAATTTAAAGAACAAAAACGGAGACTCGAATACTTCTGCCTTTCTAAAACGTTGTGATGTAAAATGAATCATCCGGCATCATTCGTGACACTTTCGGTTCGTTGAAACGCATGTAGTCAGCTACGATAGTGTTGGAGAGATTAGAATCCGGTACGTCTATAACAAAGGATCGTTGAAAGTGCGAAAGATATACATGCACTCAAAACGATACAGTGCAACAACGAGGACAAGAACGATCAGACAAACAGAGGTGCTGAAATGAAGGAGAGAAAGTAGAAGGAAGGGGGGGGAGGCTATACAGGTACTTTTTGGGTACGTACCAACTCGCCCGACTGTCCGCAGTAACTGAGATATACATATTCGCATTAGTTGTTTGACATAACCATATTTAGCCGATGCTTGAGGATGTCCCGCTGAAGAATATTGTAGAAGGTGGAGTTCGCGCTGGTGTTTTGGATACACGATATTTCTTGCCAGCTGGCATCAGATGCAGGCCATATTGAACACCCAGTTTTGTGCAGTAGCATCGCAGTGCAGTAGCAGTAGCTGACTCCAAGTACCGAAGTGTCTATTAAAACCATATACTTTACCTTTCACGAAATGAACCACACGCACACACACACACACACACACACAAAGAAAAACATAAGATAAAGTTGCGGAAAACATCTCGCTCTGTTCCGTTGTTCTCTGCAAGCCCCGCTCCTAGTATACTCCTATTCCTGCCTACCAATCCTGTTACTAGTCCTATTCCTATTTCTAGTCGTATTCCTTCCTACTACAACACGTGTACGCGATGCGGACGATAGGTCACTCCTTGAGATTACTGTAATTCGCAGTAGTATTAATATTCTAAGATGACACAAATGCAGATCTGTCTGCTATCGGAGCCATTTAAAACTGCCTTTGATATGATTAAAATCAATAAAAAGGAAAGGAACCACAAACACCGAGCGCCAACTTTCAACTGCTTATTCACAATCCCCGCGCATCAAGTCGAAAGGAAAGCCATCTTATTGTCCCCCAATAGAGAGTATTCACCTACGTCGCATTGTGATGTGGCGTGCGCGTAAGCTCCTCCCACTGGTCGTCAGTTTTCGTGGTAGCGGCATTGAGAGATGACAAACTGTGCGACTTTCAAGATGGCAACAGTGGTTTGCGCAAAAGAAAACGTGAGACCAACAATGACGAAGTGTCTTCGAGATAAAAGAAGGGAATGAATGCGACCGGATTTCAATACATAATTCTAGATTTTTTTTTCCAGCAAACACTAGTTAAACTTGGCAGCTGCGCCGAAAAAGTGACCACAACCATGGCGGCCAAACGCGTTCGGTTGACATCATGCATAGAAATCATAAGGAGAGGCTATAAGCAAAGGCCTGAGGAGGAAAATGAGAGAGAGCAAAGGAGTTGAACGGAGGGACTTTCCTCCTCAACGGCAAAGCGCGGGCTTCGCCATATTGTAGTAGCCGAAGCCGACCGGAAGTGCATGAGCGCCAGATAACAAAGCCAATCCACAAAAACAAAAACAAAAATGACAGCTGGTGCAGGTACGTATTCGTTTTTCTGCCTCCCGAATGTGCCCCTCCAAATATTGTACGCTACAACGTCATGCCAGCCTTTTATGTCAGGTCTCGTACACCTGTTTCAACCACAGATTGTGCTAGCATGACAAGTAACGTCTGTAAACACGTACGCTGTGTAATTTCTTACGGGGATGGAATGTCAATACTCAAATTTTCAGTGCGTGTTACCGATATAACTTGGTCTGTGCAAGAAGTTTAGATATTGTAAGCTACTCTGTCATATTGAAAAATGCATGAACGGTGACCTGGGTTCGTATGTGACCTCCATTGAGCTCGGCGTCCTTCACTAAGCAGACATACAGACACACGAAAATGGGAGGCCTTAAAAGTGATAGGTGCTGTCATAGTTGTGGCATAAATTTTGAGTAAACGTAGGACGCTTGGCGCCTAAATATTAAAGGAGAATTTGCACATGTAACGAACATGACTGGTTGAACTCGTTTATTGGTCTTGTCGTGACCTCCGCCTCGCTGGTTCACGAAGAGCACTTGTTTTGTCAGCTTGGTCATGATGTAGGCCTTCTGGGATTTCTCTGTTACCTTGCGGGACAGTTCGTGCAGCCTCAACAGCAGGAACCGCTTCATGATCACTTTCACCAGTGAGATGATATGTTCGGGCTCAGAGCTGTAGTGGTGCAATAGATGTTCTTGATCTATGTAGTGGACTTTATGGTAGAGTTATACTACAATGTTCATGACAATGTGATTAACCAAAACAGACTTCTGCTCAATTCATTTTGACTTGACGGAATTTCACCGGACGTATATGCATGTAGAGACTGTGTTTTCAAATATGTTGCTTGCGCGCGCTCATTTTCACAATTTTTTAAATCCTAATTTCACAGGCTGTGGACACTGCAGTCGTATGCTCTGGAATTACATGAATGTGGCACCGTGCCTCGCAAACAGGTGAAAGCGCTTCATCACCTTCAGAAGAAGGTATCGCCAGAGTGTGGAGCCAAGCATTAATAGTAAAGCTTAGTACCACAGTACAACTAAACAGTTTTCAGTATTTGCTTAATCATTGTAATACCTATTTCTTAGGTGCACTTTACTGTGTGCTACAGTAAACACTTAGTAACTGCAACAGCCAGTATCCAGTACTTCTTGTTTGAGCAAAGCAGTAATTCGACTAGTGGACTGCACTCTACAACAGAGTGAATATCATGGTGTGTTTGAGTTGACCATAAGTTTCAGCTAATGTGACGTTTGACTGAAAGAGCATTCGCTGTATAATGCTCGAAATTCAGGTATTGATTTTGAACTTGCACGTCAGTTACACCTCAGTTATAGCTATTGCATATCTGTGACATTAGTACTTTTCTGCAACTGTTACTTACTTGTACTATAATACAAATCTTGATTATTACTGCCTACTCCCGCCAGAGGTGACAAGATGTAATTATGTAAGTAAGTAAGAAAACAAATGTAAGTAATTATTTTCTTGACAGGCATCGTGTGTGTACACGACCTCATTGTTGCTCCAAGATTGCTTTCATCCGTCCTGTTATTCAAAGGCCATACCACTTTTTGCATATGAAATAAATTGTAATGTACCACATCTTATTCGAGTGTAATTCCTGCATATTTCATGGACAAGTGTAGAATGAACATCATGGACCCCCGACCAGTTGCAAACGCTGCCAATACCCCGAAAGTGTGTATTGAACTCTCTGCATCACAAAATGAAATTAATATACTACCGTGCTGCTGTCCTGTTTCCAGGAGAAAATAGTGGGGATAGCATCTGGCTTCAGCCATTTCTTGTTGTGGATAAAGTAAAAGCACGAGGGCTCGAAGTGTTTGGAACATATCCCTTGAGTCTGAGAAGGGTGAAAAGACTGCTCAGTACGCTTTGATACGCTTTGAAGCCACTATGTCTCCAATAAAGGTGTTAGGGAATGTTAGTGAATAATGACACTCACTTGTGGAAAGATACTCCAGATATGGCAGAATGTCTTGTGTGACACCTTGGAAGCTCGCATGACATGGGCATGACTTGTGCCCGAAGCACAAACACAATTCGGGAAACGAAACTCCAGATACAGTGCAGCAAGGTTCGCAAGTCCACCAGCCAACACCAAACACCTTATTACAAATGAAGAAATGCTGACATGACAACAACAGTGGGAACAGTGGGTATTGACGGTGTATACATTGAAGAACAATATTCACCACGATCCTGCGACTTGGGAAGCTTCCTTGCATTGGCTTCAAAACTGTAATCCACATCTCCAGGAAGCAGGCCATTACATTAAAAAGAAAGAAAATCAGAGCCCCAAAGAATTGTCGCCGAGCTTGTGCTGTGAGGTACCACCTCTTCCCCGGGGGCGCCGAGACCGTAAATCATTCCAATTCACATTATGTAATCTTTGTGCTGTCTTCGCTATTCCAGTGACACTCCTCTTTTCACATGTTGTCTTTTCAATGTGTATTAATTGTGTAAAAAGAAAAGAAAACAAGTCGTCGCACCCAAAAGTTGAACGTAAGAGTGTCGGGCATAGAAATCATAAGGAGAAGTCATCCTTATGATTTCTGTGGTGTCAGGGCCTCATGTCTTTAGCGACGACAGAATGCACCTGAGACGGTATGTTTGTTTGTGGGCTTACGAGGCTCTTCCGGGAGAGACGAATATTTTTCGGCTGTGGCGGCAGTCCCACAAAGGAGGGACCGCCAGAATTACCATCCCCAAGGTCAAACCAGTCTTTCAATCGTTTCATTACTCTGTCGGAGTTTCCCCTAATTCCACGTGTTCTAACGTTCTAGTGAAGGATGTCTGGTCAGTTGTTTCAGCCGCATTGTTTTTAGTGATGCAACGAGCGTCAAAGTCGCACTCCGCGTCATTAGCTTTAGCCGATAACCGCGGCCGGCTGCGGCAACTCCGGTACCGAAACTCTGCTAGCTTCCCCTTGCATTCAAGGCCGCCTTTTCTTTCTAGAACAGGTGATTACAGCACGGGAAGGGCGCAGTATTACTTACTTCATGTTTATTTTATGCTTACTGCACATTTGTTTCCTGGTAAATTGATTACAGTAACAATATTCAAAATTGAAACCGAGCTACCAAGGATAGCGCGCAGACAGCACTGGCACATGGCAACCCTGGCCGCCACAATATGGCGCATCCCTCGTTTTGACGCAGAGCCAGCGCCACCTTTGCTTTTAGCCTCTCCTTATGATTTCTATGACGTCATGTGAATACATCCTATAGGCCCCGAGCACTTGTTTGGCGCCGCCACTGTCGGATGCGCGTCAGTGCCCCCTCGTTGCAAGCTCGTCGTTACTTGTGTGGACGGTGGCGACGATGGCCGTTGGTAGTGCGTTGGATCTCCCCGTTCTGAGGATATTAACCGGTTTTAACGACTTAGTGAAGATCGAAGCGTTCTGCCGTGGCCAAAATATAAACAAGGGCGAGCTCCTGTTCCGCTCAGGCCACGTTCACAGTGTGAGTGAGCACAGACACGACCACGGCAGCGATATATATGGGCAGTGTGTTCCGCATACACGGGTCAACGATGGCAGTAGACAAGTTATACTCAAGGTAAGGGATGATGAGATGATACATTACTTCATTGGCTAAAACAAAGACGTCTTTATTGAAGGTGAACAACGAAAGAGCTATTGTGAGTGCGTCCTGCGATTGCAGAGCGGGCATTTGTTGAAAGTGCAAACATGCGGCGGCAGTTGCTATCTACATGAAGAAAGACGCTGCTGTAATGAAGACATGTGGCCAGAGAACGTGGGGCATACCTGCACAACGAAAAACCTACCCCAAAACAGCAAGACTCTGTGCTCCGGCGGAAAGTACGTACACCTTTTTGTAAACACTTTGTTGACTTGTGCAGCGCATTGTCAAGTGGCAGCACTGAAAAGTGGTCAGCAGCATTTGTTCGGAGCTTCTTGGAATCATTTTGTCGGGTTTTTACTTAGGCGCCGTCCCAGAAGTTGACATTACGGTGGTTTTGAACCACTTTGAACCACTTTGGGGACATCAAGTGCCCATTATTGCCAATGCTGAAGGCTGAACAAGTTGCGACTACTTCAGAAGGTTCCCCACTGCAAGAAGAAGAAAAAGAAGATATTGCTCTTTTTGAGTGGGAGCGGACAGGCACCCATTACCCCTGTTACACATCACATTGCACACCAAATGGACTCAATTTAAAAGTTCATAGTTGTATTGCACAGCTGATGCCCTGTCTCCTTTTGTTCTACAACACACATATAGTGCTAGGACACGCAGCAATAAAAGAACTATGTGTGAAGACTCGCCGTAGTTACAAATCCTGGAAGTTAGAACGGTCCTTTCGAGTCACAGCTACAAAGGCATGCACTTTGTCTTTCTAAAACATCTGCATTGCTCGTAAACATGTGAACTAATCTGCCAAATGATTGTATGCAGGCTCAGGATCCTCAGCTCAGGACAGACCCGAGAAAACGTGCTGAAGCACTGCTCGATAACAAGGAGTTTTCTTGTCGTGCTATTTCATATGGAATCAGTACAGAGGCAGAGGCACGCAGAAAATTTGAGTGAGCGCATGGGGTCTCTGGGCAGTGTTTTGGGCTTGTTGTTGCATCGGACGACCCCTGGTTGGCAAGCTCTCCTGATGGTGTGTTCAGGTAAGTGTACAGGCAAATATAATTGCATATGATAATTTATTACATATTTACAGTACCACTCAGGTACACGTGTTGTTTGCTCTAGGTCACCTGATGGTACGGTTCCGCTGCTGGAAATCACATGCCCCAAGAGCCGCGAGCAAAAGAAGGTGTCGGAACTCCCACTCCTAAGCTACCTGTGTACAGATGAGAATGGGCTGTACCTTCGAAAGACACACACATATTACACTCAGGTTAAGATTAACTTGCATGTGTTGCATTTGAAAGCATGTAGCTTTTTCGTTTACACAAAAGTGGACTTTGAAAGAATAGAAGTTGTGAGAGACAATACCTTTCTGAGTGCAGCAGTACCAAGACTCCGAAGATTTTATTTCGAACATCTCCTCCCCATCTGCACTTCGTGCAGAACTCAGAAGGAGAACAAGATGTGCTCTTGTACACCACCGTGGGTGGACATGTAACTCCAAATAAAAAGAAACACTGCTGTACAATATAGACTGGTGATACAGACGTCAACCTTCTGTGTCTTCAAATATTCAGGGCCTCACATTTGTAATCACACAAACTACATGCATGATTTTGTCAAGGGGGGGGGATATGTTTAATAGAGCGAGAAAAAAAACGGAAATGTCAGCCAGGCTATTGCCAGCTTGCTATTCCGGAAAAGAAACTGAAAAAGAAACAAAAAGAAAGAAAAAGAAAGGAACTGAGAATAAACAAAAGAAATAAAGGAAAGGAAAAAAATGAAAGAAAAACAGGCACGCAAGATGCTGTACCAGGGGTAGGCTGTAGGGTATGCGGTGATTGATGATATCGAAGACTGGATGACTCTTTCGACGTGAATCCTTACGCTGGCTGTTTTGTACGTCGCTTCCATCTCTAGCTCTCTGAACTGTGGTCTGCTTGCAAACGGTGGCATAACAAGTGTTACATTTCGGCCCCCAAGTCCAGTCCGTATGCCAGGGAAACCCTTGTCGGCCAGCACCTCATCTCCTTGCTGCAGCAGAGGCAAAAGATCCGACTCCACTGTGATAACAGTGTGCCCTGCCCTCCCTCCAAATTTAAATGACAGAAATGTCACAAGACCATTTGGTGTTATGCCTATAAGGTACTTTGCAGTATAGCTGCCTTTGTAATGTGAGTACCATGTGTTTTGCTGCTCTACTGTTGGTGGCATTTCAGTCCGCAGCTCCGTACAGTCAATTATAACCCTGCAACTTGGGTAGTACAGACGGATACTTGGTGGCATTGTCGCTTGTACAGCAAATCTGATTGGCCAAACGAGCCACTTGCGGGTTGCACACTGTAGGCATTCCAAAACAGTCTTGAGTATCCTAGAAGCTGTTGTCCGATGCACACTGAACATAACAGCAAGGAATGAAAATGGGACACCATGTCTCAATTTCACAAGAAAGCAAGAGTTTGTCGTGCAGTGACAGTTAATTTGTTTTTCTAGCCACATCTGGCAGTAAGCTGAGCAGCAGTGCAAACACCTGACATGAGACAACTGTGAGGGCATGCAGTCGACGCTCATCTTCATCCACACACTTGAACCCTCCAAAGAAAGGATCTTTCTATGGTGTGCTACAGGCACTGTCTTCCGTCCTCATCAAATCCTGTGTGTATGTAGCCACAGCCTTCAACTCTTTGTGGGAAACATATGTAGAAGCATCTGCTCCATTACAGCACGTAACAAATGCAGCAAGTAGCCCAAATGCGGGTGGTTCATCTTCTGTCATGGTGCCCACCTGTAATGGTGCCCACATGGTGACCACATGGTGCCCACCTGTAATGAATATCGCTGTAAACAATGCAGTACAACCAAACAGGCCCATAACATAGCACTGGTACTTGCAACACAAATCTGCAGTGATTACCTCTGCCGAGGTGAGGCCTACAGACGTTTAGGAGTGCTCAGGCTCACCATTTGTGACATTTCACTGTCCGATGAGTTTTGATGGTCTCCTAATACAGATAGGTTAAACTCCGGCACAGCTTCCACATCATCTGCATGGTCGGACCTTATGCGTCCTCGTCTCTTCCTCCTGTTGTAATAAAAAAGCTGCATTCAGGCAACAAATCTTAATTCTGCTACATGCTAGGGAGCATGAAGTATTGACATAGTATGTTCCGTGACCCTCAATTTACATTCACATGCGCACTTTGTACGACATTCACAGAAGTTATCAAATAATAGAACTAATGGTGCAACGGGTAACGGTAAAACAAGTATCTGCTTCTGTATGGAAAGGACACAAGAAAAATGTCGACAATAAATGTTCTGAAAGTGCTGCAGCTAACCTCTCGTGCCCCTCTGCGATGCATGATGCATTGGATTTCCTGTACACGTCAGGGAATATCGTTGGGTTATAACTGGGGCTGTCGGTTTCGTCCGACGTTTTGTTGCCGATGAAGTGTTTACTGCATATCCTGGATTTCGCAGTCGGTTGCCAGTTCTCACCTTCTTCATTATGACCAGGATTAAAACGAGGAGAATTGCGCGAAAATGGCAGTAACGCTAATGCACATAAATCCATGCAACGCGCGCCTACTTACTTCTGTCGACGAACAAGGGATATCCACTTCTCCCGGCGACCTATCTCGTACCACCGGCGAGGGAATGAGTAAAAGTGGACTCCTGGAGAATTCCTATAGCAGCTGTTGCATTTAACGATACAAAAATTTACTTTGCTTCTTTTAATGTGAATCATCCCATGCGCCGAGCGAACCATCCATGTGACACAGAAAGGAACCAAAGGAACGACGCGTCGGATGGCCCCACACAGGACGACGCCACCGCCGACAGGGCGGCGCTCATGCCTGCGAGAGTTAGCTCCGCTCGGGGTCTATAGGACCCAAGCTGTGCTCACGCACCTGTCCCCCGTCCTCCTGATAAGAAAAGCCTAGTGGATTTCTCGTTCTCTTTGCGACCCGTATCGTGCCCTGATCTCGGTGCCGCCGAACAAACTTTGACAATTACACACCCTCACATGCAAGGCCAAGTTTCCGGACTTGTTTTCATCCGCGTGTCTATGTTCCAATAATCGCGCATTCACTTAACATTATACTTGCTAGCTTCATCAAATAGTGTGAGTATCCATGCACGCACGGAATAACTACTATCGACGCATTGTCCTTCTCTGCTATATTTTCTCCCTTTGCGTTGTTGAGGATTCTGTGGCAAATATTGGTCAGAAAATTATCATTGTACCCGGCGCTTGTTAGTCTTCCGACCTGAGCGGCAAAACTGTTGCTAGTTTCATGAGGACAAGACTTGGTTAGAGCTGATTTCACGGCGTTTGTTGCAATCGCTCTTTTGATTGTCTTAGAAATGTTAGAGTAGAAGGGTGTGGTTTCTGGAATCTCAGCTGATACATCCAGCAAAGGTGCTGAACTTTGCCGATTAACCCCAAGCCTAAGAATTAGAGTTGTCATTGGCGTTGTTTTCTGTAGTGAAACTAAGTCCCGGGGCCGCTCGCTCAAAGGAAGTGGCCACTCGGTCCAAGGAACGCGCCTCTCTCTCTTGTGCAATTACTAAGAGGTCGTCTACGTAGCGAAAAATCTTTTTTACTTCAAGCTGGGTCTCCCCAATATATTCGGCTACTTTTTGGTCAACACGAGCCATGACCAAATCACTTACAATGGGGGCTATCCTCGATCCTATGCATACTCCATCGGACTGCACAGAAACATTATCTTCAAATTGTACATGCATGGATTTTAGACACTTCCTTATCAACCACAAGAACTGGTCCACTGCGCAACCTGTGGAATTCTGGAACCGTACGGTCCCGAACTTGTCTACAGCTTCTGAGACTTCCTCGCATGTCCACGAAGTGAGCAAACTGGAATATAGATCGACATCGTCCAAGGAAAAGGCGCACCACTTCCCCGAGTCCGGGTTCCCAAGAAACTTGACAACCTCGGAGGAACTCCTCACCAAAAACGGGTCTCCAACCACTTTTGCGTGATGAAGTTAAAGGCGCCTAGCCAGGTCACTTTTTCACTAATGATCGGTCTGAAAGGGAGACCGATCTTGTGAGCTTTTACCGTGAGGAATATGTTTAGGTAGAGGTCTTTTGCTTTTGAAATTGCTTTGCACACCTCGTTCAGTCCCCAATCTTCACACATTCTTTTTACTTCATTCTTCGAAGACCTTGAAGGTCGCCCCTTTACCGTCGTGAAGTTCTTCTCTATCGCAGCATTAGCACGTTCGTCAAACGCCCTTGCATCCAGGACGCAAAAACTCCCTACCTTGTCGGCCTGCAGCAAGCGATAGCCATTTCCTCTTTTCCTCGTTTTTTTTTAGTAAACATATCCCCCCCCCCCCCATTTCCTGTTAGATCTTGCGTCGCCGAGCGAATCTGCTTATCTTCCGAACGGGCCTGTTCACATCTTTGCATGGCTTCCACCGCCGTCGACTTGCAGCGTTGTTTTTCTTGTTCAGAACGGGCCTGTTTAAGTCTTTGCAGGGCTTCCTCCGCCGTGGACTTTGAGCGTTGTTGTGCCTGTTCACGAAGTCTACCAGCGACATCATGAGCCATGCCTAGCAAGCTTACTTCATCCAAGCCAGGCTTGAGGACATACTTGGGTCCTTTTCTCACCACATCCTTCATGTTGTCTTCTAACACCACGTCACCAATGGTTTCAATCGGGCATCTTTCAGTGTTGCGCTTTACTTTCATAGATAACCCTGCCTGAGGGCTGCTTTCCAAATCACTTCCGTTCTTTCCTTGGCCAGGCCGAGGAGGTGCAAGGTATATACAGGGTGTTTCAAAAAACGTGTCATTCGGACTTTATAAAAAAACGGGGCGACGAAAAAATACGGGGTAAAGGGCACTTGTGTGGCAACTGAATTTGCCATCTTGCAAAAATATTTTCATTTGATTTTAATTAAAATAAATTGAATATCTTTAATTGAACTCCAAAATTTCCCAAGTCAACCTAACGTTTCTTTTACAGAATTAGAGAGCCCCTAGCGAAGTTAGTCAGATCCACTAAGAAATCCGCTCGATATTGCAAATGGAACTGCCCAAAAAAGTCCCGAAATTGAGGCTTCAAAGTTTCGGGTATTCAACGGCGCACCAAATCAGACGCAAAGATTCGTGGAGAGGAGGACATGCTCCTGCCCCCATGAAAGATAGAAGGTCGAAAAAACACAGGGCGGGAAAAAAGAGGCGGAATCATTTTTGTTTGCCGCTTATCAACGTATGGTGGAATGTCACCTGCCTTGTTATCTGCGCGTCTTGTGCTGCACGCCGGTTTGGCGATAAACTGTTCTAGCTTCATGGGGGCAGGAGCATGTCCTGCCCACCGCGCATTTATCCGACTGATTTGGTGTGCTGTTGAATACCCGAAACTCTGAAGCCTCAACTTCGGGACTTTTTTTGGGCAGTTCCATTTGCAATATCAAGCGGATTTCTTGGTGGATCTGACTAAGTTCGCTACGGGCTCTCAAATTCTGTAAAAAAAAACGTTAGGTTGACTTGGGAAATTTTGAAGTTTAATTAAAGAAATTCAATTTATTTTAATTAAAATCAAATGAAAATATTTTTGCAAGATGGCAAATTCAGTTGCCACACAAGTGCCCTTTACCCCGTATTTTTCCGTCGCCCCGTTTTTTTATAAAGTCCGAATGACACGTTTTTTGAAACACCCTGTATAGACAGGTAGCGAAACTCCCATAGGCCCCTGCGTCTACAGAATGATGCCAAGATAGAGACCGTCAGCGCCATCCATCCGTTGCGCGGACTACTACGATTGTATATAAATGACGTCAGTTATGAAGTCAGCAGTATGAAGAATAAGCAGTGCATAATTAGCCATGGCGCGTTTGCATTCGCGTACTTCGTTTGCGTTGTATTCCCTTCCCCCTTTCCTGACCGAACCATACTAATCACCCAGAGCAGCAATACCAGACGAGAAGACGAGAAAGAAATCATATCAGGGTTATCAGTTCGAAATGCATACAGTTATCGTAGGTTTTGACGAAGGGTACGGGAGAACCAGAAATCAACAGGAAGTTCCACTTTATGTCCATTTGTCACCTAGAGCTAAACGTACACGTAGACATTAGCCATTTGTATTTGTTCAATGAGTGGTCATAATGGGTCCGTTGCGAACATGGCATCGTTGGTCCACATCTGATTCGCTAAGACTCACGCTATCATGGCCGGTCTCGCCATGACGAAACCTTTCTCCTTTTTCGCGGGGCCAGCAACAGGGGATGCATTGCACTCATCTGTTCAGACGTGTTAATCTTGATCTACAGCATCGAGATGTGAATGTCGCTTCCAAGTGTACGAACTGCGCATTACAATGTACGGATACAAGGATGCACGGACAAACGAGCCTACTGTTACACATGCGCAGTGGACCAGGATACGGAAACGTACTCGGGTGGTAGGTGATTTCGTATATGCGTACTAGTGCGACAAGATATAGCTCTTCCTATATTTCAATTATGAATAAACTATTAGTACATACAAGACCCATGCGCGCGTCGTAATTTTTTTTTTTTTTTTTTTTTTTACGATCGTACCTGTGCTACCAACACCCAGGATCGCTCGAGTCACGGAGATGACAGTGTTGCCGGGTCAGATTTGGTTTTTTCCCCACCTTCGCTACCTGGCTAAATCTACCTTGGGAGGTGCTTGTATGCTGGAGGTTCAAGGGAAACCTAGCGTAAAAGCATCTCCTCGACCTGTTCTAGGAAAGAAGGGAAGTCATTCCGCAGATTCCCAAAAGACCCCCAAAATATGTGGAAGCTACACACATTGAGGAAACACTTAAAATATGCAGAAAGTATTCTGCGTCTAGACGCAACCTATTCTAGTATGCTTAGTGGGAGATTAGTAGGAGAAGTAGATTAGTAGTCAAGGTGACAGAGCATGATGGGAATTAAGCAATGTGGAATCAGGAGACATGTTCCCTCCTTAGGAGAGACGTATTACTGACGTCGTGGTGCAGATGGTGGAGTCAAATCCACCGCTTAAGATATAGGTTGGTACCTTGACTTGTGTCCCCGACACTGGTACGCATGAACCGCCGTTATTCCGCTTAGATAACTGCATGGTTACCCGCCGCAATGCTCTGCCTACTATTCCCAGAGGGTATAATCCTTGCCAGGCACGAGCATGGCCAGCTTCGCCCTCTTTATGCCAAGGAATACGGCTGTAGTCTTTCCTTCCATGTGCACGTTCGTCCTCAACTGTTGAAACAAGACCTAAATGGCCTATCGTGCATCGTGCATTCCTAAAACCGGCCATCACCTTGGGAAGACGGTTGTGAGATTCGAGTTCGAACTACTCGATTCGAGTTCGAACCAGGCAATCCATAACTTGGCATAAGCAACTATATACACAAGATTTTCAGATGGAACTAATCTATCGCGTGCTGTTCGGGTTTAAATATTGCTATTGTTTGGGGCATTTTCCAAAATTCAGGTACGGTACCCAGAATCCAAGGGCTGTTGATTAATTGTAATAGGATTCTAAGGGCTACATGAACAAGATGCGCCACAGCATGGTCTGATATTCCATCCGCTCCTATAGGGCTGATATGTGGCCATGGGCGGACCTAGAGGGGGGTCCGGATGTCCTGACCGCCTCTTCAATTTCTGTCTTCACATAGAGTTTAATTGACCCTAGATCGCGTGTCCAGCATGCATGGCTGGACCCACTCCTCAGAAAAATCATCTGCCCCTGTCTGCGGCGGGACGCTCGCATTAGCCTTTCGAACACCTACCTGAACACTTGAATCGGAGGCCAACGCCAGATCGGAACGCAAACCAGTGTAAGGCTCTCCAACGAGCAGTCGCATTTGCCACCAGGGATATGACGAAAGACTGCCACCTGAGGCAATGCCGTTGAAGACTGCAGCAAAAGGACAAGCAGGTTTTGAAACACGAGGATGTAATCGTGTTTGTTGTTTCGGTGTATTTATTACTCACCACTCTGGCCACTCTATATACGCCATCTTGTCAGTTACTTTTTACCATAGCACGTTGCCATCCTTGCTTGTGAACAAACCCAGAAAAGTTTGGTGAACGATCTCCCCGTTCACTCATTCTCTCTTACGCATTAATGATCGTAGCGGTTTGCTTATACCGGATAGTCTGTGTTCCACAATTTTAAACAAATTCCTGGCTTCAGTCTTTACGGGGGAACATACTTCAGCCTTGCATAGCACTCATTCTTACAACTTCCCTCATGAACCGCGTATAGTGCAAAGACGTAGAAGGGCAGTCAAGACAGTAGACGATGAACGCAAAGAAGAAGAAGAAAAAAAAGCGCTGAAGACGATCGTAGATTTATTATGGTAATTACGACGGTTTACTAAAACAAATTGAAGATCGCTAGCTGTCCTCTTGGCACAGATGGTATCATTCATAATGAAAACGTCGAGACTAGGAACACGAAGGAGGACAACGCACACAGCGTCTCAATAGTTATTAACCATCATTTCTATTACAGGTGGTAACTCACAGTAGCGTGCAACAGTATATATACAGGGTGTTTCACGAAAATCCCCTGGCTGAATAATTCGTGAACAGGTGGCGCCATCGAAGAAATTTCTTTTTGGGAAAGATCCTTGAGACATCGGCTATGAACTGAGTAGTGAGCGGCTCATTTGCATACGCTCACGAAATAAATAAACATCCCAACTTTTAAATTTTACTTCACACGGTTACAGAACCTCTGTTTTACGCATCGGGACCTTCAGCGAAAAATATTGCAAGAAAAAAAACGCATCGACACTTAGTGATTTTTCTGAGTAATTAATTGGTTTCGGTTTGCAATTCTTGCGTGGAGCAATGCACCAAGGCACTCTTTGGATCAGCTAACCGGCTGTCATTTTCGTGTTCATCCGCCTGGTTGACACACGGGGATGACAGAATTTAAAAGCCGCAGCCGCCGCAGCCGTTTACAGCCGCAAGACCGCAGGAGATGCTTTGGTGTTCCTTCTCCTTCTCTACAGGCTCCGCCTCCCGTTTTCAACAAATTGGGCGAGAACGTTTTCATTCGGGATGATGGTTGGCTAGGAGCGTGCTATGTGATGTAGTTAATTTTTAAGAGTGTACCCCACTAGTTCACAGCGCTCGCGGCGCATTCGTCATTATCCACGATAAGAGGACGCTATCTCAGCTACGGAACGACAGAACCGCCAGCGCTGTTTACCAGTCGCTTTGATAAGGAATACTAAAGCAGCTCTTGCGGCTGTTCCTAATCTTCCTTCACCCCCGTGCGTGAACCAGGCGGATGAGCACGAAATTGACAGCGAGATATCTGATCCAAAGAGCGCATTGGTGCACTGCTCCGCGCAAGAAATATGTAAACCGAAACCACTTAATTACTCGGAAAAATCACTAAGTGTCGACGCGACGCGTTTTTTTTTTTCTTCCTTGTAATATTTTTCGCTGAAGGCCCCAATGCGTAAAACAGAGGTTCTGTAAGCGTGCGAAGTATAATTTAAAATATACCATGTTTATTTAATTCGTGAGCGTATGCAAATGAGCCGCTCACTACTCAGTTCATAGCCGATGCCCCAAGGATCGATATTGCAAATGGCACTGCCCAAAAAAAGTCCCGAAGTTGAGGCTTCAAAGTTTCGGGTATTCAACAGCGCACCAAATCAGTCTCAAAGATCCGCGGAGGGCAGTACATGCCCCTGCCCCCATGAAGCTAGAACAGTTTATCGCCGGACCGGTGTGCAGCACAAGACGCGCCGATAACAAGGCGGGTGACATTCCACCATACGTTGATAAGCGGTAAACAAACCCAAGCAGCAAAATGTACTGAAAGTAGAGTACAATAGGGGTGGACGGGTAGGTGGAAGGCCTTGAACAAACTCCTGAAACTAAAGAACACTGATAAGACACATACCGTCCACCCCTATTGCACCCGACTTTCAGTACATTGTGCTGCTTGGGAAAATGATTCCGCCTCTTTTTTCCCGCCCTGTTTTTTTTCGACCTTCTATCTTTCATGGGGGCAGGAGCATGTCCTCCTCTCCACGAATCTTTGCGTCTGATTTCGTGCGCCGTTGAATACCCGAAACTTTAAAGCCTCGATTTCGGGACTTTTTTTGGGCAGTTCCACTTGCAATATCGAGCGGATTTCTTGGTGGATCTGACTAAGTTCGCTACGGGCTCTCTAATTCTGTAAAAACAACGTTAGGTTGACTTGGGAAATTTTGAAGTTCAATTAAAGAAATTCAATTTATTTTCATTAAAATCAGATGAAAATATTTTTGCAAGATGGCAAATTCAGTTGCCACACAAGTGCCGTTTACCCCGTATTTTTGGTCGCCCCGTTTTTTTATAAAGTCCGAATGACACGTTTTTTGAAACACCCTGTATAACTGTCGGATGCGTACACATACTGAGCACAATTAGGAAGCTGGATTACAAAGCATTTCTTTCATAACGCGTACGGCCGCTTTATTTGCCGCGGTTGAAAGAGGGGGGGATATGCTGATAAAAAAAAGAAAAGGAGAAAGAAGGGAAAGGTCAGCCATGATGTAGGCTTGCTATTCCACCCCCCCCAAAAAAAAAAAGAAACGAAGATGAAGCAGCAGAGACACAGAAAATTACTAGAAATACAGGAAAAGACAACTCGGATAAAAGGGTTGTTCCCCGGTCTCACGATTTTCCATCCCGGAATTTTCGAGCACCCATTAAAAATTCCACGTATGAGATGTGTGGGAGGGAACGTCGTAGCAGAGCTCATTTTGAAACTGGTTTCCTAAGCATTCATTCAGTATGACACCGCTGTATGAACGTGCTATCTTCCAAACCAAAGTCCACAATGCCGTTCCCGATAAGTAACAGCAACTCGTCAGCAGTCACCGCATTCAAGTATGAAGACGCTACTGCTGCGTTGTCTTTTGGCCGTCGTCGCCACCCGTAAGTTTCACTCCATCTGACTTTATATAATGGAATCATTTAGTACTTGCTAATTCAATCAAAATGAACGATGACTGGATGATATTAAAGGGCCTGTGATTCATGTTATTATATTACGCACAAACTGAAAACACAGCTTCTAGCAGCCCATGTTCTACAGCAAAGTGGGATGGCAGGTGACAGTGAGGTGGTCACGTGCTTACAGAACAGTTGGAATGCGACATCACAACTCGATGGATTAGTGGAGTTTTGTCGAAAAAAAATATCTATACGCCTGCGTGTAATACACATCATATCATGAATCCTTTTTCATAAAGTTTTGCACGCTTCGAGTTTTGTAGTAATGATATGTCCAGAAATACAATTGAGTTGATTAAATTGGTGGTGGTGGTCATCCCACACGAAGCGACCCAAACACGTGGTTCGACCACCACAAATTTTGTTGAATTTTCGTGTTGTTTAATGGATGGTATTGTAGAGAGATAACAGCTTAGAAAGTATTTTCGCCGAGAGCAGTGTATTCCCAAGTGACGTTGCGGTTAACACCTGTGTCTGTTTTCAAAGCGAGTTGCTTTTGACTACTACTTCACGGAGGTATTCCAGGTATTCTAGGTCTCAAGGTATTCTAGATCATAAAACGTCAGGACGGCCATAAAGAACGCTTGCTTTATTCTAAATAACTTGATGTGTCTTTTATACTATACCATATAGGCTTAAACATTAACGTTTTGGGTGCCCGTTTCGTATATTTTCTGACTCGCTGCACACGTGGAGATACAAAAATCGCTAGCTATGAGCTCGTTGCGCGAAACATTATCTGACATCTAATATTTCGCGCGTAATGGGGTAGTGTACTGCTCGTCATGGGGTGAATCACCCCAGGTCATAGTCACGAGTTATTTGTCGTTGTTGTTGCGTGATCAATGCGTAGAAAAAAATATTTCTCTGTCTGTAAAAGAAAACTGGAAATATTTTGTGAAATAATGAGAATTCGACAAATCTGTTGTACTGCAGCGAAGTAAATTGATGCGGTCATCACCATAGGAACTTTCTGTCAACGCTACAATGAAGATGAATCTCTCCAACTGAACATGATAAAAATGGGAAAGGGTAACCGTTGCTTTTAGTAATGATTTTTTTTCAGAGCAACATGTGGTTACGCTGAACGAGCTTGGTGCCACTCTGTGATATTCCCTCAGTAAAATGATTAAACATACATGGAGCAACAGAGAAAAATATATTTTATTGCAGCGGTGACATTAAAACAATCAAGTGATCGGAAAATGCTTAAATAATTACATTGCAAGTAATTTCGGAGACTCACGTTGTGCACCTTGGCTGTTTGGAAGCCTGCAGAATGTCAAAGGAATTGTTTTGCCGGTTTAAGGTTGCGGGCGGTCGATCTGATGGTACAAAGTACGTGCCGTCCGTACAAAACGGTGCCGTTGATGGTACAAATTCTGTTCCCTGTGCTGATGTCAGTAACCTAATCCTGGGCGGCCTTGCATCGGGCCTTTCATTGTGGCTCATCTTGCTCCTGAGCACCTACATGTGCATGCGTAGAGCTTAGAGCGTAGATGCGTAGAGCGTAGATGGATTTTTTTTAAGTCCATCAAATTCGGGCACTTCTCCCACCAGCAGACACATAGAGAGAACGGCTCACACGGCCTCCAGAAGTGGCCTGCCTAATTGGTTTACGACTTTGGTATCTTTGCTGCGGAGCTGCCACCTTGTACCTTGTGCTACCTTGTGTCAATATAAGCTCAGAACAGACGTCAAACATGACAACAACAACTTTATTTTAAGATGATGATTGGAAAGTTCCATCGCCAGGGGCCCCTTCACAATAACGATCGAAGTCCTATTGTGTCCAAAAAGGTAAAAAGAGCTTTGAGCGCAGAGCGCCGGATTCGACCAGGGACCAAGAAATTTTGATAGAGAAAGTTGGGCTTAATAATGAGTCCAGCTGACTAAGAAACCCGGAGAGTGCGGTTCTTGAAAGTTGGTAGTGTGGGCAATGAAGAAGAATATGCCCCAGATCTTCTAGAGCACCGCGTCAAATACGAGAATCATATTCAACATATAATTTTTAACTGTCGTGGCGCGATAAGCGTCCATATTCTGCACGTGACGCGGGTTCGAATCTCGTCAGCGGCTGTATTGTCCGAGGTTTTCCCTGGGATTTCCGGCCGACTTTCCAAACGAAACTGTCGGCACAGTTCCCTCCTGAGGTCAGTCCAGGACGCAAGCGAACCACACTGTCCCCACTCCTTCCTGCTGTACGCTTTCCATCTACCCACGTCTGTACGCCGCTCACAACCACACTTGCTTCGCGGCGC